>NC_051238.1:0-100000 GCF_015220715.1 Pygocentrus nattereri | reverse complement strand
CACCGCGCCCTCCCTCCCTCCCTCCCTCCGCCCCCTCCCTCCCTCCCTCCCTCTGTCCATCTCTCTCCCCCTCCCTCCCTCTGTCCATCTCTCTCCCCCATCTCTCTCCCCCCTCCCTCCCTCCCTCTGTCCATCTCTCTCCCCCCTCCCTCCCTCCGCCCCCTCCCTCTGTCCATCTCTCTCCCCCCTCCCTCCCTCCGCCCCCTCCCTCTGTCCATCTCTCTCCCCCTCCCTCCCTCCGCCCCCTCCCTCTGTCCATCTCTCTCCCCCCTCCCTCCCTCCCTCCCTCCCTCTGTCCATCTCTCTCCCCCCTCCCTCCCTCTGCCCCCTCCCTCCCTCTGTCCATCTCTCTCCCCCCTCACTCCCTCTGTCCATCTCTCTCCCCCCTCCCTCCCTCTGCCCCCTCCCTCCCCGTTTATCTCTCCCCCTCCCTCCCTCCGCCCCCTCCCTCCCTCCGTCCATCTCTCTCCCCCCTCACTCCCTCTGTCCATCTCTCTCCCCCCTCCCTCCCTCTGCCCCCTCCCTCCCCGTTTATCTCTCCCCCCTCCCTCCCTCCGCCCCCTCCCTCCGTCCCTCCCCCCCCTCCCTCCCTCCCGCCCTCCGCCCCCTCCCTCCCTCCCTCTCTCCCTCTGTCCATCTCTCTCCCCCTCCCTCCCTCTGTCCATCTCTCTCCCCCTCCCTCCCTCTGCCCCCTCCCTCCCTCTGCCCCCTCCCTCCCTGTTTATCTCTCCCCCTCCCTCCCTCCCTCTGTCCATCTCTCTCCCCCCTCCCTCCCTCTGTCCATCTCTCTCCCCCCTCCCTCCATCCCTCTGTCCATCTCTCTCCCCCTCCCTCCCTCCCTCTGTCCATCTCCCTCCCCCCTCCCTCCTCCCTCCCCGTTTATCTCTCCCCCTCCCTCCCTCCGCCCCCTCCCTCCCTCCCTCCCTCCCTCTCTCCCTCTGTCCATCTCTCTCCCCCTCCCTCCCTCTGTCCATCTCTCTCCCCCTCCCTCCCTCTGCCCCCTCCCTCCCTGTTTATCTCTCCCCCTCCCTCCCTCCCTCTGTCCATCTCTCTCCCCCCTCCCTCCCTCTGTCCATCTCTCTCCCCCCTCCCTCCATCCCTCTGTCCATCTCTCTCCCCCTCCCTCCCTCCCTCTGTCCATCTCCCTCCCCCCTCCCTCCCTCTGCCCCCTCCCTCCCTTTTTATCTCTCCCCCTCCCTCCCTCCCTCTGTCCATCTCTCTCCCCCCTCCCTCCCTCTGTCCATCTCTCTCCCCCCTCCCTCCATCCCTCTGTCCATCTCTCTCCCCCTCCCTCCCTCCCTCTGTCCATCTCCCTCCCCCCTCCCTCCCTCCCTCTGCCCCCTCCCTCCCTTTTTATCTCTCCCCCTCCCTCCCTCCCTCTGTCCATCTCCCTCCCCCCTCCCTCCCTCTGCCCCCTCCCTCCCTTTTTATCTCTCCCCCTCCCTCCCTCCCTCTGTCCATCTCTCTCCCCCCTCCCTCCCTCTTTATCTCTCCCCCTCCCTCCCTCCCTCTTTATCTCTCCCCCTCCCTCCCTCCCTCTGTCCATCTCTCTCCCCCCTCCCTCCCTCCGTCCATCTCTCTCCCCCCTCCCTCCCTCCGTCCCTCCCTCCCTCCGTCCATCTCTCTCCCCCTCCCTCCCTCCCTCCCTCTGTCCATCTCTCTCCCCCTCCCTCCCTCCCTCTGTCCATCTCTCTCCCCCTCCCTCCCTCCCTCTGTCCATCTCTCTCCCCCTCCCTCCCTCTGTCCATCTCTCTCCCCCTCCCTCCCTCTGTCCATCTCTCTCCCCCCTCCCTCCCTCCGTCCATCTCTCTCCCCCCTCCCTCCCTCCGTCCATCTCTCTCCCCCCTCCCTCCCTCCGTCCCTCCCTCCCTCTGTCCATCTCTCTCCCCCTCCCTCCCTCTGTCCATCTCTCTCCCCCTCCCTCCCTCTGTCCATCTCTCTCCCCCTCCCTCCCTCTGTCCATCTCTCTCCCCCCTCCCTCCCTCCGTCCATCTCTCTCCCCCCTCCCTCCCTCCGTCCATCTCTCTCCCCCCTCCCTCCCTCCGTCCCTCCCTCCCTCTGTCCATCTCTCTCCCCCTCCCTCCCTCCCTCTGTCCATCTCTCTCCCCCCTCCCTCCCTCTTTATCTCTCCCCCTCCCTCCCTCCCTCTGTCCATCTCTCTCCCCCCCTCCCTCCCTCCGTCCATCTCTCTCCCCCCCTCCCTCCTCCGTCCCTCCCTCCCTCTGTCCATCTCTCTCCCCCTCCCTCCCTCCCTCCCTCTGTCCATCTCTCTCCCCCTCCCTCCCTCCCTCTGTCCATCTCTCTCCCCCTCCCTCCCTCCCTCTGTCCATCTCTCTCCCCCTCCCTCCCTCCGTCCATCTCTCTCCCCCCTCCCTCCCTCCGTCCATCTCTCTCCCCCCTCCCTCCCTCCGTCCATCTCTCTCCCCCCTCCCTCCCTCCGTCCCTCTCTCTCCCCCCCTCCCTCCCTCCGTCCCTCCCTCTCCCCCCTCCCTCCCTCCGTCCCTCCCTCTCCCCCCTCCCTCCCTCCGTCCCTCCCTCTCCCCCCTCCCTCCCTCCGTCCCTCCCTCCCTCTGTCCATCTCTCTCCCCCTCCCTCCCTCCGTCCCTCCCTCCCTCTGTCCATCTCTCTCCCCCTCCCTCCCTCCCTCCCTCTCTCTGTCCATCTCTCTCCCCCTCCCTCCCTCCCTCTGTCCATCTCTCTCCCCCTCCCTCCCTCCCTCTGTCCATCTCTCTCCCCCTCCCTCCCTCTGTCCATCTCTCTCCCCCCTCCCTCCCTCCGTCCATCTCTCTCCCCCCTCCCTCCCTCCGTCCATCTCTCTCCCCCCTCCCTCCCTCCGTCCCTCTCTCTCCCCCCTCCCTCCCTCCGTCCCTCCCTCTCCCCCCTCCCTCCCTCCGTCCCTCCCTCTCCCCCCTCCCTCCCTCCGTCCCTCCCTCCCTCTGTCCATCTCTCTCCCCCTCCCTCCCTCCCTCTGTCCATCTCTCTCCCCCTCCCTCCCTCTGTCCATCTCTCTCCCCCTCCCTCCCTCTGTCCATCTCTCTCCCCCTCCCTCCCTCTGTCCATCTCTCTCCCCCTCCCTCCCTCTGTCCATCTCTCTCCCCCTCCCTCCCTCTGTCCATCTCTCTCCCCCCTCCCTCCCTCTGTCCATCTGCCTCCCCCCTCCCTCCCTCTGCCCCCTCCCTCCCTTTTTATCTCTCCCCCTCCCTCCCTCCCTCTGCCCCCTCCCTCCCTGTTTATCTCTCCCCCTCCCTCCCTCCCTCCCTCCCTGTTTATCTCTCCCCCTCCCTCCCTCCCTCCCTCCCTGTTTATCTCTCCCCCTCCCTCCCTCCCTCCCTCCGCCCCCTCCCTCCCTCCGTTCATCTCTCTCTTTCTCTCTCTCTCTCTCCCCCACTCCCTTTGTCCATCTCTCTCTCTCTCAGATCTCCTTTAAAAAACACTGAGTTGTTATGGAGGATCAGGGCTGGTTGCTAGGCAACTGACTGGCTTACAGTGTGGGCGAGTCGGTGTTGCCGACCTGAGGTGGAAATATTTATAGAGCGGGTGGAGGGGAGGGGGAGATCACCGTTGGAGTGGACACACACACCCACTCTCACAGCCTCATTTTTATTCAGTGTCCGTCACTTAATCCAATTAAACTGACTAATCGCTCTCTCTTCATAATAAATCAGCTGATCATGTTAAACACACACTGTACCAGGCGGTGACTTCATTTATCACGATAACAACACGTATCGTCATCATTCTCGACTCTGTGCGATAGGTTCAGGTGAGTGAGGCGAGTCAAGTGAAAATTCCAGTGCAGAGGCGGCGCATGGGAAGACTCCAAATGGGAGACTCTCCTGTGAGCTTACTGAGCTGATGCTGCTGTCGGTCTGAGGTGACGTGGATGAAGAGCAGCACAATACCAAACTCCAGCTCTGCGATCTGATAAACACCATCAGGATCTGATCTATTAAAGATTATCCATTAAAAATCTCAGGAGTACAACCACTGTAATCTGGACTACGTGAAGAAATTGATTCAACAAAACACAGACACGCACCTGGAGCTCTGACTGGTCAGAATGATCACAGGATACAGTGAACTACGCTCTGATTGGTCAGTGATTTTCGGTTCTCACAATACCAATTAAGACACTACAGACCAGTCCAGGTTTCAGTCCTGATGTACTGAGTCTTCTTTAAACGAATAATCTGTGTTAGTTTTAATCACTGAAAGACTTTTATTTTGTAGAAAAAATTAAACAGCATCTTTGAACTTCTTAGAGAAGCTGAGATGATCCAGCGCAGACGGCTGTGTGTGTGTGCTGGACACAGTTCCTTAGCTCTGGAGCTGGAGACACACTGACCTGCACATCAGTTCGTCAATAAACCTAATCAGTTCGTCAATAAACTGAGCTCCAGTAGGAGGCGCTGTAATGCTCAGAGCTAAGAGTAACAGTCACTCCTCCATCTGCAGAGCAACACTGACCTACTGAGGGGCTTCACAAAGTATTCGCCAGCGCAATAATCACTGACTAATAACCACTGATCATAACTGATTAATCACTAATTATCAGAAATTTTCACTAACTATTGCCAAATACTCTATATTTCATATTATATTGCCCGTTTGGGTCACTCTTATCATGTCTCCAGCTCAGGTCACTTTATAATCTGTGTAACTGTTGACCAAAGGTGCGGCCGCCTCACAGCACAGCGGCTTGCTTGACCGACAACAAAAGAAATGTACAGACAACAAACTAAGCTAAAACAGTAAAGTTAAAACAATCAACAGGAACAGAAAACACCAGAGAGCTCATACATTGAACCTTCAGTTACAGCAGAGAACCCAAAAGTTTAGAGATTGATGTGTAATTTCTCTCTGATCGTTTACCTTGAATAAAAGCAGGCCTTCACTCTGAGATGAACAAATGGGTTGAGCCACACTGCTGTAGCTGAATGGGAGGAGCCAGACTGCTGTAGCTGAAGGCGTGGAGCTTAACTGCTGTAGCTGAAGGCGTGGAGCTTAACTGCTGTAGCTGAAGGCGTGGAGCTTAACTGCTGTAGCTGAAGGCGTGGAGCTTAACTGCTGTAGCTGAAGGCGTGGAGCTTAACTGCTGTAGCTGAAGGCGTGGAGCTTAACTGCTGTAGCTGAAGGCCTGGAGCTTAACTGCTGTAGCTGAAGGCCTGGAGCTTAACTGCTGTAGCTGAAGGCCTGGAGCTTAACTGCTGTAGCTGAAGGCCTGGAGCTTAACTGCTGTAGCTGAAGGCCTGGAGCTTAACTGCTGTAGCTGAAGGCCTGGAGCTAAACTGCTGTAGCTGAAGGCCTGGAGCTAAACTGCTGTAGCTGAATGCGTGGAGCTAAACTGCTGTAGCTGAATGGATGGGGCTAAACTGCTGTAGCTGAATGCGTGGACCTAAACTGCTGTAGCTGAATGCGTGGACCTAAACTTCTGTAGGCTGAATGGGTGGAGCTAAACAGCTGTAGCTGAATGCGTGGAGCTAAACTGCTGTGGCTGAACGGGTTGAGCTAAACTGCTGTAGCTGAACGGGTTGAGCTAAACTGCTGTAGCTGAATGGGTGGTGCTAAACTGCTCTAGGCTGAATGGGTGGAGCTAAACTGTTGTAGTAGACTGCCAGAAAGTTGTGGTTGTGATGTCACAACACATGGGGGTTTGGCTGCGTCCGATTGGTCAAACTCACCTACCGGTTAGATTTCTCCATTTCAAACTTCTGACAGTGTTGATGATGTTGATCATAATGTTTATAAACCTTTATACTTACACAATCTTTAACCTGAACAGAGAAAACCCACCATGCAGCCCTTTAAGCACCACCATTACTGCTGAAGAAGGACCATTAGAAACCTTTAGGAATAAAGTCATGGTTTTGGTTGTCTAATGGGAATTGGCGTAATGGTTTCCAATAGAGACCCCTAGTTTCCTGTGGAACATCTTTAGATCCCATTAGAAAAGCATCAAATGCATTTAAAATCATTTACACTGTGATATCAACCCATTAAAAAATACATAATACGGAACCATGTAAGATGTAAGTTAAGGAGAGGAATGCGGAGGAAGTGAGCGTCGAGCAGGATCCTGTCAGAGTGACTGAGGTAAACATTCAACACAGTCGTCCACAAACGCTCTGCCACCTCTGCCCGGCTCTCCGGGTCAGAACCGGCTCCACTCGCACAGACTGCAAACGGTCCAGACCGCCTACTGAGAGTCTAAGCTGCGGTCAGAGAGGTCGGCACGAAGCTACGAGGCTGAAGTTGGCTGCGCCATTTAAGGTGGAACGGACGATTCCAAAGAGAAGCGAACTTCAGGAAGTTCGGGGATGGACTTACCCTCCATAATGAGCCTTGATCTTCACATATTCCGCGAGCACGTCCATCATGGAGCCGTTTCTGACCGGCATGGTCACCGCTGACTCCGCAAACAGCAAACCGAACTGACCGCGTTAACCTGCCGGGGCTCTTCGGTGAAGTTATACGGCCTGCGTAGCTCCGAGGCCGGATACAGGTCCCACAGCGCCCCGCTGACCCGCTGCCGGACTGGAGCTAACTTCAAACACACACCTGTTGGGCAATCTCGAGCTAGTGCACGTGCACGCGCTTCCCCTGACCGACCTGCGCGCACCGGGCACGGTGTCGCGTACGCACGCCCTCCCCAGACAGATCTTTTTGAGCTTCCAATCACCAGCGGTCACTTTACCTTTCAATAACAGAACGTTAAAACTGTCCCAAAAGAGGCTGTTTAGACCCCGCCCCCTTCCTCGCCACAACACCGCTGATTGGCTGATACGCATGAACAACGACAGACAGTTCACTAATTAACTTTTAATAAGAAACAGACCGTTTAAAAGTCCTGAATGAAAATGACTGTTATTGAAAAAAAAAACAAAGCAAAAGTTGTTCACTTTTAAGGTTAAATTTCTGATGATAAAAACTGATAAAAAGCTGCAGAGAAAATGTGGCTCCTAACAACCACCTGGAAGAACTGGTCGACCCCAAAACTGCCCTTAAAGCTTTGATCTTTGAGAGAGAGGAGAAAATCAAGCTGCTTCAGATCTGAAACCATCCACAGGTGTTTCTGTCCATCCTTCCAGTGTGAGAAGACCACTCAGTACTGTGGGTCTGAAAGGATGTGTAGCTGATCAAAAAGAACCTCACTGAGAAAAGGAGATGGACACATCAAACAAAGAAGCTGAACGATGGACTGACCACCCCAGAGTCCAGACCTCAACACCACTGAATGTGTTCAGACACACACACACACACACCTACACACAGACACACACACACATTCACACATTTAAATGTTTCAGATCATCCACCTAATATAAATAAAAGATAAACATGAATAAACACAAAATGCAGCTTTAAATGATCATTTCAATCTGAAGATAAAGATTTATTCAAAACCCATATCACTAATGTGAAAAAGTTATCAACCCCAAACCTAATCTCTAGGTGTGTCACCTCAGTAGTAACAGCTCTAACTAAACATCTGTGAAAACTAGTGATGAGTGTTTGGCATCACTGTTAGGAGTTTGGACCACTCCTAATTCAGCTAGAAGGGTCTTAATTCAGCTAGATGGGTCTTAATTCAGCTAGATTGGTCTTAATTCAGCTAGATGGGTCTTAATTCAGCTGAATTAAGACCCATCTAGCTGAATTAAGACCAATCTAGCTGAATTAAGAAGCATCTTAATTCAGCTAGATGGGTCTTAATTCAGCTAGACTAGAGGGTTTTCAAACCTGAACTGCCCTTTGACCTTCCTTATTGTGGATTCATGTACATTGACCTTAACTGAGTCCAGTGAGGCCTGCAGCTTTTTAGATGTTCCTCTGGGTTCTTTTGTGACTGCTGTTGGTGAAATTTTTAGAAGGCTTACCCCTCCTGGGAAGGTTCTCCACTGTTCCACAGCCTCAGCAGTGCACGCGCAAGTGGTTCAGAAGGTCCTGCAGGTTCAGAAGATGTAGCAGGTTTAGAAGGTTCAGCAGGTTCAGAAGGTCCAGTGGTTTCAGAAGGTCCAGCAGGTTCAGAAGGTCCAGCGGGTTCAGAAGGTTCAGAAGGTTAGGCAGGTTCAGCAGGTCCATCGGGTTCAGAAGGTCCAGCAGGTCCAGGCTGTATGGAAGCTCCTGTGGTAAGTTTGGATTCTGAACTGAGAGACTCTCTGACTCAGAAAGTCACAGTCAGTTCACAGCACTGAACCCACTGAAAACACACAGCTCTGAAACAATGACCTGCAAGTAACTGACAAGTACATGAACTGGACCTACAGCTGGACCTACAGCTGGACCTTCAACTGGGCCATTAGAATAGCTGAGGATGAATGGAGGATCACAGAAGATCATCTGAGGAACATCTGCAACATACATTGAACACATGATTAAAACTGAGAGATGGGAAAAATGGGAGAAAATGAAATCAAATTGAATGAAAGTTTATTTCTAATTGCTGTGTAAATATTAATGCTGTATGAGTGTTGAGTGCAGTGTTATATTGACTTAGTTTTTAATTAAGCTTTTATTGATCAATTCTTATTACTAAACAATTATTAAATAATTATTCCTTATTATTTTAGACTTTAATTATGTTCTGTTATAAATGAGCTCATGTGTTTAAACAGGACTTTTATTTCACTTTTACTGAAAGCTGAAGGTGTTTTAACGCCACCAGGAGTCTGGAAGGTGCAGAGCCAGTAGATTTTAGTAGAGTTTAGATAAGTTTATTGAAATTATTTTTTGGATTTCTCTCTGTTAGTAAATAATATTGATCATATTTATGTTCTTCACTAAATAACAACTGTTTATTTGAATCATTTTAATAAAGATATTTAATCACTGTCTCAATCACTTAACGTTGCATTCTTCTGTGACGGCAACAGCGGCAAGTTTATTAAACTATTTACAGATTTCATTATTGTTTCTGTTTCCAAATCAGAGACACATCATAAATATCAGCATCATCTCTCGCATTAGAGCCTCTGTGGAGCTTTTAAACATCTGTCTGTTTATTTAATGATATTAAAGACATTTAAAACTGATGATTCCTGCAATACAAAATGATCAGATTAAAATCATACAGTTATGCATCATCAATCTATTAGACATGTCTGTGTCTATGTATGTAGACAGATTGAGAGATAGATAGACAGACAGACAGACAAAGAGACAGACAGATAGATAAATAGACAGACTGATAGATAGACATATAGACAGACAGACAGATTGATAGACAGACAGAAAGAGATAGACAGACAGACAGACAGACAGAGTATTGATCACAAAGGAAGAAGCACAGTTATACAGTGGGGCAAAAAAGTATTTAGTCAGCCACTGATTGTGCAAGTTCTCCTACTTAGAAAGATGAGAGAGGACTGTAATTTTCATCATAGCTACACTTCAACAATGAGAGACAAAATGAGAAAAAAAATCCAGGAAATCACATTGTAGGATTTTTAAAGAATTTATTTGTAAATTATGGTGAAAAATAAGTATTTGGTCAATAACAAAAGTTCAGCTCAATACTTTGTAACATAACCTTTGTCAAACATTTCCTGTAAGTCTTCACTAGGTTTGCACACACTGTAGCTGGTATTTTGGCCCATTCCTCCTGCAGATCTCCTCTAGAGCAGTGATGTTTTGGGGTTGTCACTGGGCAACACAGACTTTCAACTCCCTCCACAAATTTTCTACGAGGTTGAGGTCTGGAGACTGGCTAGGCCACTCCAGGACCTTGAAATGCTTTTTATGGAGCCACTCCTTCGTTGCCCGAGGGGTGTATTTGGGATCATTGTCATGCTGGAAGACCCAGCCACGTTCCATCTTCAATGCTCTCACTGATGGAAGGAGGTTTTGGCTTAAAATCTCATGATACATGGCCCCGTTCATTCTTCCCTTAACACAGATCAGTCATCCTGTCCCCTTTGCAGAAAAACAGCCCCAAAGCCTAATGTTTGTACCCCCATGCTTCACAGTAGTTATGGTGTTCTTGGGATGCAACTCAGCATTCTTCTTCCTCCAAACACAATGAGTTGAGTTTTTACCAAAAAGTTCTATTTTGGTTTCATCTGACCACATGATATTCTCCCAATCCTCTTCTGGATCATCCATATGCTCCCTGGCAAACTTCAGACGGGCCAGAACATGTACTGGCTTAAGTAAGGGGACACGCCTGGCACTACAGGATTTGAGTCTCTCTCGGCGTAGTGTGTTACTGATTTGTTACTTTGGTCCCAGCTCTCTGCAGGTCATTCATCAGGTCCCTCCGTGTAGTTCTGGGATTTTTGCTCACCTTTCTCATGATCATTTTGACCCCACGGGATGAGATCTTGCGTGGGGCCCCAGATCGAGGGAGATTATCAATGGTCTTGTATGTCTTCCATTTTCTTACAATTGCTCCCACAGTTGATATTTTCACACCAACCTGTTTGCCTATTGTAGAATCACTCTTCCCAGCCTGGTGCAGGTCTACAATTTTCTTCCTGGTGTCCTTTGACAGCTCTTTGATCTTAGCCATTGTTGAGTTTGGTGTCTGACTGTTTGAGGCTGTGGACAGGTGACTTTTATACAGATAACAAGGTCAAACAGGTGCCATTAATACAGGTAACGAGTGGAGGACAGAGGAGCTTCTTAAAGAAGAAGTTACACGTCTGTGAGAACTAGAAATCTTGCTTGTTTGTGAGTGACCAAATACTTATTTTCCACCATAATTTACAAATAAATTCTTTAAAAATCCTACAATGTAGTTTCCTGAATTTTTTTTTCTCATTTTGTCTCCCAGTTGAAGTGTACCTATGATGAAAATTACAGACCTCTCTCATCTTTCTAAGCAGGAGAATTTGCACAATCAGTGGCTGACTAAATACTTGTTTGCCCCCTGTAGTAACTAGATGTGCATTTCCTGAAGGAACTGCAAGAGTGCTTGAAAAGAGCTGCAAGTGTGTGTGTGTTTCTGTGTGGATGAACAACACCTCCTTAGGTATGTGCCTGTGTGTGTGTCTGTGTGGTGTGTGTGAGAGGGAGAGATGTATGTGTTTGAGGGGGGAGGGGGGTAGAGTCATTCAAATTAATTGTCACTCTGTTATTATGCAGCTCTTAGTGGAGAACCCTTGTTTAACTCCGATTTGCACCCTCTGAACAAACAGTCATAACTCGAGAAATGTTTACTCTATCGCTTAACCGGATAGATGATGTGAGATAAGACCCATTGAAGATTATTTTGGTGTAATGTTGTGTGTATTGAGAAGAAAATGTCTCAGTTATGACGAGTTAAACACAGAGAAAATCTTGAAATAAGCAGATTCTGATTTTGAGAAATGTACATGGGAGTGAATGGGGCAGATTTCTGTGCCCAGTGCCAAACACATGCTCACAACTCTAAAGCTAATTGATAAAATGATGAGATTTTGAGGTTTCAGAAAGGACAAGTTTCTCTACCATTTAAAACTGAAATGAAAAGCAGATTCCCTGTGTGACAGCTATGTCTGTAAGACTGAGTGGCCTGCTGTGACATCATCGATGTCAGTTCGAATTTGAAGTTCTCCTATATAGTCCCATTCATTTTCTAACCCAACAAAGCCTCAATCTGTCTTTTTCTGACAGGCACGAAAATACATGTATATATTCAGGGCTTATCCCAAAGATCTAATCCACCATTGTTATTATTATTGCTATTATTATTATTGTTGTTGTTATTGTTGCTATTATTATTGTTGTTGTTATTAAAGCACCTGCCTGCGCAGAGATCGACACTGTGATCTGCGCTAATAGTGCGCATCCTGAGGGTTGCAGTTCACTCAGACTGAAGTTCCTCTGAGCTGCGCAGAGAAGAGCGGACAGACCAAACTGATCCCCCGGACAGTCTCTGGGCCCTCTGCGCTGTCCGGCCCGAGCAGCAGCTCAGACCGACCTTTCACTGCCGCTTTAACCGCTGTAATTTGTTTACAGCACCACTTTCTCCCCACGGAGCGCAGAGTAGCGCACTAGCTAACTCTGCTAGCCAGCTATGCTAATGGCGTTTGGACTTCTGAGCGCCTGTTTGTTTGTTTGGGTGGAGATGATGTGAAGCAGCTGATAGATTATGAGGAAATCCGTTTGATGTTTTCGCTGCTAAAGTGTCCTTTTACAACCGAAGCTGACTAGTTAGCACAAAGCAAGCTAGCTTAGCTTCAGTTCTGTATTCTATCTCTATGGAGCAGCTTAGTTTAGCATAGCTCGCTAACATGCTGAGTATCGGAGATGGTGCGGTTCTGTTAGAGAGAGTTCGGGATTCTGCTGCTCAGCTTTGTCTGTAGCCGGTCAGTCCGCTGTCCTGCAGCGTTTACCGAGGCTGTAAGGCTCTCTTATGGATCCAGGATGGAGAACCGTCTCCTGATCGTCACCCTGCTGGGTCGGTACACCACATTCACCGCGTTCAGCTGCAGCTTCTCTTTGTCACTTTAATAAAAGCTCTGATTTAATCTCAATCCCAGCGATCCGATACGTGATATGTGGAAGAAGGGGGAGTCCACCCATTGTCCTGAATTCCCCCATAACTCAGTGTCTAAGCTGTAAACAGAGAGGTGCAGAGCGGTTTGGTGTGAAATGGTTCAGATGTCTTTACAGTGGTGGTGACTGGAACCAGGCATCGCCATGACTACAACACAGATATACATTTTATTTACCATCCAGAACCACCAGAGAACCTACATGAGTCTTCTGAGTTTATATGGAATGTTGAGGATGGGAAATAGTAGAAAATCTGGAACAATACGTTTACTTTGGGGACTATTTTGCCGCACAGCACCCTGCAGATCTCCCTCCACCATGAATGGAGTTAAAGTTCTCTAAACTATCATAAAACAGCGTCTCAGTCATCAGGCAGTGAATTCAGAACCATTTCATGTAGGAACTTTCTGTGAGGGAACTTTTAGAGGGGGGCGTCTGGTTCCTATCACCACAACTGTGAACAGTTCTGACTCGGTAAATTTATCTAGAACAGAGCGTTTCACACCAAACCACTCTGAATGAGTCTGTTTGCATAACCACTTAATTATGCAGGAATTTTGAGAAATTGTTGCTCTGTGAGAAAAAGTGACTCTGTCTTTGGGAATGGGATGAAAATGTCTGTAAATCTGATATAAAAGATGATAATGTGCTGTTGTGTTGTTTTGACAGGCTGCAGCGTCACTGTTCTGGATGTTCATGGATTTGGTGAGTTGGTCATTTTACAACATCATCATCATCATCATCCACATCCACACAGTTTATACTGGTTAGAACAGCCGTATTTAACAGTCCTGCTGTCTTGAACAGTCAGGTGGTCTCCTGCTCCAGTAGATAAACCTGGAGATTATCAGGTGTGTTTCTGCAGAAAAGTCAGACTAGGTAAATCTTAAAAAGCCTGTATCCCATGTTTTTTGCATATTTTATTTTTTTCCTCACTTAGAGCATTTGTGTGGTTTTATGAGCCAAAAATCATAAGTAATATTCAAAACAAGCTGATTTTGGACTGATGTATGTAAATTAGCTTGGTTCTGTATTGCGCCTTCATCCAGACAGCAGTCTGAGCTGAAACACTCCTTAAAACCTCAGTCTGAGAAGGCGTGGCTAAAGTGCAGCAGGCTGATGTGCTTTAATGTTAGTGTGATGGTGTTGTAGATGAGGTGCGGGTGCGGCTGGGCAATGCGGACGGGTTCCGCTGCTCCGGTCGAGTGGAGGTGTATCAGGGTCATCAATGGGGGACGGTGTGCTCGCGTGAGTGGGACCTGCGGAACGCGGCAGTGGTCTGCAGGGAGCTGAACTGTGGCTTTGCCTTTGCCACTCGCGGAGGCGCGCACTACGGACGCTTGAGCGGAGAGGTGTGGTGGAGGAATGTCCGCTGTTCGGGGGACGAGTTAACGCTGGATCTCTGCGAACGTTCCCTCAACGATGGAGTGTGTTCACACAATGAGGACGCGGGAGTGGAGTGCACAGGTGAGCTGGTTCTTCATTACAGCTAATAATCATATACCCCACCAATCAGCATGGACCTAACTGTATGACTACGTCGTCACACACTCACCACTAACATGTTTTTGAGGTTCGCTTCCTGTTCGGCCGCCTCAGGTACCAGAATGCAGCTGCTGCACTTGTTAAGGTGGGACAGAGAATTCGAATAAGAAGCCTCCAGCTTAAACTGCGGAAGTGCTCAGTAATCTCTTATGGTCTTAGGCCGTGTTCAGACTGCAGCACAAATCTGATTTTGGTCATATCCACATATCCACATCATTCACAACACGACAAACAGCAGTGCTGTCGAATCCAGTGAGATGATGTGCTGGGATTCATGAAAGCTCCAAAGATTCATGATGATGAAGAGACTTCTGAGAGTTTGGAGGGAGATGATGCTCCTCCATCTCTCCTACTTCTGCATTTGAGATCGGCATCACAAACATAGCTACGTACTTACTGATGCCTACGCCGTTACCACATGCAGGTAGACTGGTGATGTCTGGACACACAAATCTGATCTGATCACTTGTAAATAACAGAGACAGATTCAAAAGATCTGATTAGAGAGATGAATCCAGATCGCCTGCAGTCTGAACACAGACTTGATTGTGTGGTTTCATTAGCAGAGCAGACCGGCTCCAGGACTGTCATTAAAAACATTAAATTAATGTCAGATATTAACGCTCAGACTCTGAAGACCTCGAGAGTCTGCAGAGCTCTGTGTTCTGTTGGTTAGTCAGTGAATAGTTTAATGTATTGAGCTTTTGTAGTGCTGACCAATCTGTGTCTGTGTTGAACAGGTAAGCTACCTGCGCCGACGCTGACCATGCAGTCCCCATTCTCTGCTTACTCAGCCAGAGAGGCGGTGCTGTTCACCTGCACTGCCCCCTACTGGCACCATCCCATAGAAGTCCACTTGTATAAGAGCGGAGTGGACACCCCTCTGGTGACTCAGCGGGCAGATTTGAGGCAGACTCGAGTGGAGCTGACTCTCTCTGACCTAGAAACATCTCACCAGGGCAGCTACAGCTGTCTGTACCGTATCCAAGGCAACCCCGGCAACTCACCATCCAGCAACACCATCAACATCACCGTCTGTAAGTGAACAGGCAGCTTTCAGCGCTTCAGCTAAGCTAACCGCAATTTCTGAAATCAGTAAATTTATAGTTCAGTTAATATAACTATTCAGCCTCTTCGGTTCCTCTCTCCATCTTATATATCCTGTTACAGTCTGTCCTGTTACAGTCTGTCAGAGTGACTGTATGGATCATATGAACATTATAGAGGCTTTTAAAATGAAACAGTAGAAGCCATATCACCACCTACACTTCCTCTAGTGTATTACAGTCTGTCAGAGCGACTGTGTGGATCACATGAACATTATAGAGCTTTTTAAATGAAACAGTAGAAGCCGTATCGCCCCCTACGCTTCCTGTAGGTTATTACAGTCTGTCAGAGCGACTGTGTGGATCATATGAACATTATAGAGCTTTTTAAATGAAACAGTAGAAGCCGCAACGCCCCCTACGCTTCCTGTAGTGTATTACAGTCTGTCAGAGCGACTGTGTGGATCACATGAACATTATAGAGCTTTTTAAATGAAACAGTAGAAGCCGTATCGCCCCCTACACTTCCTGTAGTGTATTTCACTCTGTCAGAGTGACTGTGTGGATCATATGAACATTATAAAGGCTTTGATTTTTAAGTAAATAATAGTTTAATGGTTCTGCTGAGTTTTATGATTACTCTGCTCTTTATCATTTGTGGTTTTGTATTGCAAAGTATTTAAATGTGCAGGCCGTTTGTCAGTTGAAAGCGTGTTGGATCCAGTTTTGGGACGTGTTTTCTGGCTCGAACACGTTTGATTCAGCTTTGATGAATTTGTGTGGGAGAACATAAACAGACATGGACAGAACTCCAGCACTGAGCTCGAGCCACAGAACCAGCTAAAATGTCTTTGTCCCATCATGGATCTGCTCTCTGGGTGAGGAGGAATGTTAGGGATAGGGGTCCTAAAAACTCCTAAAAAAAAACTCTTTGTTAGAATATGGATTAAAAAAATGCAGCTACAGATTTAAATTTAATCAGAATCTAATCAAAGGAAAAGTGATCTTTTCCCACATCTCTATAAGATGTTTATTCAGTTCTAGTAAAACTCCTGATTTATTCAGCTTTCATCTAAAGCACTGTTATGTTTACTGAGCGTAAAAGTGTGTTTAAGCGCTTTGGTTGGGCATTCAGTGGATTATTTTAAGTGTGAATTATTGACACTCAATAGTGAGAAACTCCATCTGAGACCGTTTACCTGAAACGACAGTTCAGTCCTAGTCGATCAGCCAAGACACGTTTGGTTCTTTTACAACGTCTTCCCCCTCCAAATCATCTTCCCACTTTAATCGTATCCAGCTCCACCCCCAGCTCTAGGAGGGTGAAGGTAAACCGTCTTTCTGTGAGTTCTGAGAAGCTCCAGCACATCTATGCAAATTGCCGCTAACGCAGCGTCACTGTACAGCTGAACGAGCTCAGAGGAGACACTGACCAGCAGATCCTTTACACCAGCTATCAGACACCTGCACTGACTAGCATCGCTGTGAGGGGCTGTCCTGCCCACCCAGAGACAGAGAGGACCACTGTGTGTGTGTGTGAAGGTTGGGAGCCCCTGGTTATTTAGTATTAGCTCTGGAGCTACAAGGCTAATGCAGCTAAAACATAATGTAAGTTTATATCTTTCATTTAGCAACACTAACAGACTCCAGTGTAAAGCTAAAGTGGGAAACTTTAGCCTCCAAACATGTTTTGGCTGATCAACTAAATTAGTGTGTGTGTGTGTGTGTGTGTGAGAGAGTGTGTTAGTGTGTGAATAGTTTAGCTGTGAGTCTGAGTCTCAGTGTGTTGTCATGTGGTGTGTGTGTGTTAGTGTGTGATTAGTTTAGCTGTGAGTCTGAATCTCTGTGTGTTGTGTGAGTGAGTGTGCTAGTGTGTGATTAGTTTAGTTGTGAGTCTGAGTCTCAGTATGTTGTGTGAGTGTGTGTGAGTGTGCTAGTGTGTGATTAGTTTAGCTGTGAGTCAGAGTCTCAGTGTGTTGTCGTGTTGTATGTGTGTGTGAGAGTGTGTGATTGTTAGTGTGTGATTAGTTTAGCTGTGAGTCTGAGTCTCAGTGTGTTGTGATGTGGTGTGGTGTAGTGTGTGTGTGTGAGTGTGTGGGTGTGTTAGCGTGAGTGAGTGTGTTAGTGTGTGATTAGTTTAGTTGTGAGTCTGAGTCTCAGTATGTTGTGATGTGGTGTAGTGTGTGTGTGAGAGAGAGAGAGAGAGAGAGCGAGTATGTGATTAGTTTAGCTGCGAGTCTGAGTCTCAGTGTGTTGTGGTGTAGTGTGTGTGTGTGTGAGACAGAGAGAGAGAGTGTGTGTGTGATTAGTTTAGCTGTGAGTCTGAGTCTCAGTGTGTTGTGGTGTTGTGTGCAGTGGAGATCCACACTCCTCAGATCTGGTATAACGCATCTCCGTCGGTGCGGCCCGGCTGGGTGAACCGAGGGCAGAGCTTTAACGTGACCTGTTCCACGCAGCCACAGTATCCAGGCGGCTCCTTCCAGCTCCGCCTGATCCGACCCAACGGCACCGTGCGTCACTCTCTGCCCGCCCTCGCGCCCTTCGTTACCTTCAGCTTCTCCAATGCACAAGCCTCCAACGAGGGCTACTACTGCTGCCTCTACAAGGTCCAGTTCGGTGGACGCACGTTCGTCTCCAGAGAGAGTCAGCCGCTGGCGATCAATGTTCGAGGTACTGAGTCACGCTGAGTGGATTAGTTCAGTGCTTCTCACCCCCTCTTCATAGGCTCAGAACTAAAGATCTCGTGATAAGATGGAATGGAAAGGGGGACTGTAGAGATTCAGGAAGTGTTTAACCCTAACTGCGTTTAACTGGGTTTCTGTGCTGAATCATCACATAGATTTTAATATGAACATAGAGAAAGGTTTAGTTTGACATGCTGGTTTGTTCTTTGACTCCAGAACTTAATTATCTGTACCAAATGTTCATCAGTTAAAGTGGTTTTACAGTAAAATCTGGTTAAATATGACACTGTAATGATTGTTTCACAAATACCACAAAAAGCGTGTGTGTTCTCAGGAGCCGACCCGATTCTAAGCCCTGTGGTCATCAGTCTGCTGGTGTCCGGTCTCACCTTCATCATGGCAATGTGTGCAATCCTGATTGTGGCTAAAGTTTACTGTAAGAGAGCGCGGAAGCCCACCGAGCTGGAGCGCGAGTCCAGAACCTGTGAGTAACTTCACCTTCACCTACAGTCAGGATCAACAATCAGGACTGTTATACGTAGTTCTTACAGACCAGTATATCCACATAAGAGTATTAATAATGTTGATAATAATATACTTTATTAATTATATACAACCCCAATTCCAATGAAGTTGGGACGTTGTGTAAAACATAAATAAAAACAGAATACAATGATTTGCAAATCCTTTTCAATGTATGTTCAATTGAATACACTACAAAGACGAGATATTTAATGTTCAAATGGATAAACTTTATTGTTTTTTGCAAATATTTACTCATTTTGAATTTGATGCCTGCAACACGTTCCAAAGAAGTTGGGACAGGGGCAACAAAAGACTGGGAAAGTTGAGGAACACTCAAAAAACACCTGTTTGGAACATTCCACAGGTGAACAGGTTCATTGGAAACAGGTGAGTGTCATGATTAGGTATAAAGGGAGCGTCCCTGAAAGGCTCAGTCATTCACAAGCAAGGACGGGGCGAGGTTCACCACTTTGTGAACAACTGCGTGAGCAAACCACACAGGCTTAGAAACACTTCAGAAAACCACTGTCAGTGAACACAGTTCGTTGCTCCATCTACAAGTGCAAGTTAAAACTCTACCATGCAAAGCGAAAGCCATATATCAACAACACCCAGAAGCGCCGCCAGCTTCTCTGGGCCAGAGCTCATTGGAGATGGACTGACGCAAAGTGGAAAAGTGTCCTGTGGTCTGACGAGACCACATTTCAAATTGTTTTTGAAAATCATGGATGTCGTGTCCTCCGAGCCAAAGAGGAAAAGGACTGTCTGGATTGTTATCAGCGCAAAGTTCAAAAGGCAACATCTCTGATGGTGTGGGGGTGTGTAGGTGCCCATGGCAGGGGTAACTGCCACATCTGTGAAGGCACCATTAATGCTGAAAGGTACATACAGGTTTTGGAGCAACATCTGCTGCCGTCCAAGCAACGTCTTTTTCAGGGACGTCCAGCTTATTTCAGCAAGACAATGCCAAGCCACATTCTGCACGTGTTACAACAGCGTGGCTTCGTAGTAAAAGAGTGCGGGTACTAGACTGGCCTGCCTGCAGTTCAGACCTGTCTCCAATTGAAAATGGGTGGCGCATTATGAAGCGCAAAATACGACAACGGAGACCCCGGACTGCTGAGCAACTGAAGCTGTACATCAAGCAAGAATGGGAAAGAATTCCACCTACAAAGCTTCAACAATTAGTGTCCTCAGTTCCCAAACACTTATTGAGTGTTGTTAAAAAGAAAGGTGATGTAACACAGTGGTAAACATGCCCCTGTCCCAACTTCTTTGGAACGTGTTGTAGGCATCAAATTCAAAATGAGTGAATATTTGCCAAAAACAATAAAGTTTATCCGTTTCAACGTTAAATATCAAATCAAATCAAATCAAATTTATTTATATAGCGCTTTTTACAACTGATGTTGGCACAAAGCAGCTTTACAAAAATGGGAATCACAGCACAGAGAATCAGACAAAACACTGAACATAATATACAGAATATACAGAATATACAGAACCCCCGTGAGCGCTGAGGCAAGGAAAAACTCCCTCAGAGCTGGAGGAGGAAGAAACCTCGGGAGGACCAAGACTCACATCTAAAGGGGGGACCATCCTACCACTGGTCAGACAACTTATAAGTTAAACATTGAAAAGTCAATTTTACATCCACGCAGTTCTAATATATTCAGGTGTGTATAATCAACAGTGGAAACAATTAGAGTTCATATAGATTTGGATGTGATCTGTAGTGGAGAAGCTGCGTTCCAGAAACTTCCATCAGTCTGGTCAATCAGGGGGACAGGGGGACTTGAGGGTGGGACATCCATCAGTATTGGGCCGGACCGGTGGACAGTCAGTAACTCGGAGGAAGGAAAGATTTAGGAATTAGTTTAGACTGGATTTATGAAGAACAGAAAATGTAAAAAATTATCAGAGTGTGACTAATGACTCCGGCAGGTCTGAATATAACAGCCTAACTAAAGGGAGAGAGCCAGAAGGTAACATAGACACGGAGGCTCCCTGAGACACTGGCATTCACCCACTCCACCGTCCACAAACCTGAGTGACTGCATGTAGTGAGTGACAGCAGCACCAGCATCTCAGTTTACCCACAATTCACTATGTCCATGAACCCCTGGACCTGCAGCCTTATCTAAAGGGAATTAACATTAACTACCAAAAGCTAAACTAAACAAGTAAGTTTTTAGTCTAGACTTAAAGATTGAGACTGTGTCTGAGTCCCGAACATTATCGGGGAGATTATTCCAGAGTTGGGACGCTTTATAAGAGAAAGCTCTTCCTCCTGCAGAGCTTCTCTGAATTTTGGGAACTACTAGGAAGCCAGCACCCTGTGATCTAAGTAATCGTGGTGGTTCATAATAGGAGATAAGGTCTCTCAGATACTCAGGAGCGAGCCCATGTAGGGCTTTATACGTTAAAAGGAGAATTTTATAGTCTATGCGGAATTTGACTGGAAGCCAGTGAAGAGCTGATAGGACTGGACTAATATGGTCAAATTTTCTAGTTTTAGTAAGGACCCTGGCTGCAGCATTTTGAACTAGCTGAAGTTTATTTAAGTTACTGCTAGAACATCCTGACAGTAGCGCATTACAGTAGTCTAGCCTTGACGTAATGAAGGCATGTACTAATTCTTCTGCGTCATGTAAGGATAAAGCATTTCTTAGCTTGGCGATGTTACGGAGATGTAGAAAAGCTGTTTTAGTAACATTAGATATGTGTTTATCAAATGCTAGATCTGAATCTATGATAACGCCAAGATTTTTAGCTGTTGAACCAGGTGTGACTGAGAAGTCGGCCAGATTCAACATTAGGTGTGATAATTTATTTCTAGCAGCTTTAGGGCCTAATAGAAGAACTTCTGTTTTATCTCTATTTAATAGAAGAAATAAATATCTTGTCTTTGTAGTGTATTCAATTGAATATAGGTTGAAAAGGATTTTTAAATCATTGTATTCTGTTTTTGTTTTACACAATGTCCCAACTTCATTGGAATTGGGGTTGTACATTACACTATTTATAATTAATATTATTAATAAGTAATATTAATAATATTGATTACAGTGAATTCCAGAAAGAATTACATATTAAAGGCCTAATTTGAATACTGCATCATCACACTGACTGATGACTAGAGCTTAGTCAGGGAGTTTAAAGGGGTGTAAAGCAATGTAAATCAGTGTAAAGGGGTGTAAAGCAGTGTAATTTAATGTAAAGCAGTGTAATTGAGGATAAATCAGTGTAAAGGGGTGTAAACAGTGTAATTGATTATAAAGCTGTGTAAATGAGTGGAATGCAATGTGAAGGGGTGTAAAGCAGTGCAATTGAGGATAAATCAGTGTAAAGGGGTGTAAAGCAGTGTAATTGAGGATAAATCAGTGTAAAGGGGTGTAAAGCAGTGTAATTGAGGATAAATCAGTGTAAAGGGGTGTAAAGCACTGTAATTGATTATAAAGCAGTGTAATTGAGTGTAAAGCAGAGTAAAGGGGTGTAAAGCAGTGTAACTGAATGTAAAGCAACATAAATCAATGTCAATGAATGTAAATCAGTATAAAGTAGTGTAAAGCAGCATCAATGAATGTAAATCAGTGTGAAGCTGTTCTATACAGAATAGAGTTTAACTCGGCGCTCATTGCTGCAGGTGTGGACAACACTTACATTGCCCTGACCATTAAATAACAGGAGAATGACGAGCGGTAAGGAAACATATTTTATACAAATACCTTTATTTACTGATGTTTCTTTGTTTTATGCTGTTTAACATACATGTTTCTCTGTAATTGCAGATCCAAACTCTGGACGTGTTTTTACTGTAAACTGACCAAATTGCAGGTGAAGAATAAACCAAAGCTGTAAGAAGCTCCTCGTCTGGGATCTTTATAAACTCTGAAAACAAATCAGACCCTTAAAGCCACATTTTAACACGAACACAGAAGAGTTCTTACAGGAAAAACACTTTTATTTGGTAAGACTGCCAGACTAAGAGTTCTTTGTTTTCCAGCCCGTCACATCAATCAGAACCGAAACGGCAGTGCTGACTGTGGCTACCGAGAGCAGAAGGACATAAGGATTTCTCTGAAATCTTTCTGGAGTCAGTTGTGAAAAGTTCTTCCAAACATTCACCAAACTATGAACTGTGAAATAAGTTTTTTTTGTACGTTTATACATTTGCTTTGTTGTGTTATTTATTTTTTCTACTTCGGTTTTTATTATTATAATTATTATTACTATTATTAGATTTTTTATATTTGTTTTCTGAACAAAGCCTCCATCAGTGCGTCAGTCATGGAAGGCCTTCGGCGCTGTGCAGCGCCACTCCATTGAAACAGCACTAACGAAGCCAGCGATGACGTCTGTTTGGCTAAATCAGCTTATTATGAACAGAATTATTCCTGTAATGGTAAATGATTTTAGTTTATGGTGTTCAGCAATGTTCTTACAAAAAAAACACATTTCTTTCAAGTGTCTAAAAACACACAATCACAATAAAGATCACACACAATGAGTGAGTAATGGGGGTGTAATGAGTGAGTAATGGGGTCTAATGAGTGAGTAATGGGTGTAATGGGTGAGTAATGAGTGAGTAATGGGTGTAATAGTTGTAATGAGTGAGTAATGGGGTGTAATGTGTGAGTAATGGGGTGTAATGAGTGAGTAATGGGTATAATGGGTGAGTAATGAGTGAGTAATGGGTGTAATAGGTGTAATGAGTGAGTAATGGGGTGTAAAGGGTGAGTAATGGGGTGTAATGGGTGAGTAATGAGTGAGTAATGGGGGTATTTAGTGAGTAATGGGTGAGTACTGGGGGAGTGATGTCGGCTCTCTGTCATGTTTTCTAATATGTAAGGTCTTTCCGAGGTCTTTCCCGATCATGTGTGTAAACTCGTGTGTTGGCTCTACTGTGATCTTCGTGTTTTTTCTGTAAGACGTGAAGCAGAACAGAATAAAACTGATAAAGTGGTCAGGCAAGATGCGTTTGGTGTTTGAGGTTTTGCTTATTTAGCTTTAGCACTAAACCTACCAAGCAATAGAAGCTTATACCATATTACCCACCAATTAGCATGATGCTGACGGCAAGACTAAAGCTACGTTCACATTATAAGCCTCCTTGCTCAGATCTGATCTATCTGACTCAACGGTTCTCACTCGTTTAGGTAAGTGATTCAAATCAGTCATTAATGTGATGAACTGGCCTGAAATTACCCTCATGAGCTCATGCTGCTCAGTAACGTCACGTGACTGAATCACTGTATCATCAGCAGAACGAGCTTCGCTGAGAAGATCATTAACTCTGATCAGTTTTATTATTAGAGCCAGATGAAGGAAAAAAAGATGAGCTGCTTTTCCACCGCTTGCTGGATAGTTTGCTGTTCGTGACTCAAATGATCCACGTGACATTACTGATTATGATGAGCTCATGAGGGTCGTTTCAAAACACCAGTTCATTTACCTTCAGCCAGACAGACACTGTGGTGTTAAAGATCTTGTTCTTTGGTAACTCTCACTGCGCATTTGAATAGACCATCATGTTCAGTAGGGGTGGGGAAAAGCTTGATTCTTAGATGCATCGCGATGTGGACGTGAACAATTCTGAATTGATTCATAAATGTCAAAAATTTTCTAAATATTTAATTTATACCATAATGTTGATGGAACATAAAAGGTGGAACTTGGACGTTTGTAAAGGCAGTGCCTGGACAGTCTGTGGTGGCACATAAAAACACAGCTGGCTGAGCGAGAAATCCAACCGGTGTTAAAGCCAGGTTGGGTCAGGAGTCACAACCCAAACGTTAGGAAGTGCCATTTAACAGCGCATTTTATCACAGATGAGTGGAAGCAGCGTTTCGTTCTCCAAGCAATAGCAGAGAATGAAACCCTTTTAGTTCACTCACCACATCACTTCCATTTGCTTTATTAATAGAATATAGAAGCAAATTAATTTTGGATCATTACAAATATTTTGCTTTAAAATGACCAAGTCCGCAGAATTGTGAGGTGTCTAAAGATTCCCAGCCCTAGTGTTCAGACAAAGCTACAATTGATAAACTCGCACTGTAAGAAATGCTCCGTCCGACTGACCTGCGACGGGAAACGCAGCCTCTACAGACGCTCCGACTACAATAAAGCTGTTTCACTAAAAACGACACCTGCGCCTCTGAGTCCTGATCAAGACACTGGCTGAATCTCAAACGGCTCCCTGATCCCTACATGGTGCACCACATATTACAATAGTGCATCACCTGTTTAATAAATAGCCCACTGATAACAGCAGGTGGTCTACAGGCAGCCCCACGAAGAAAAATCACTGGATTTATTTATACCTCGCAATTCAAAGTCGTCATATACAGTCGCTGGTGCTGCAGATGTGGACTTTTTTGAGCTAATATCATGCAGAGTGCACCTGGCTTTAATGACAGATGTGAGTCTCTTACACAAACAAGTGAGAACCGTTATGTGAAAGAGATCAGATCTGTGCGAAATGTCAGATTTGAGCAACGGGGCTTGTAATCTGAACGAAGTCGATGTGGCTGGATTTGAAAAGATCGGAGGTGGGTCACATGGGTGGAATTACACTTTAATCAAAGAAGGTGTTGAACAGCCTCCGTTTCATCTGAGTTTGCGTTTATCTTCACCTTTTGATCAAAAGCAGAGTTTAATTCTCAGAATGAGGGTCAGGAAGTGAAGATTTCTATAGCTCATTTAAGCAGAAAATCTGACGTTTACAGGTGAATAAATAATTAAACAACTCAAATAAACGATAAACTGCTGTAAACTTAAATGCCAAGTGTGTCAAAGACAGTGTCCACCGACCGGACACTTGTAATTACATGAATTACACCTCATCAGCTCCATTGACCGTACAGTTTCACTCTGTTCACATCCGTTTACCCTGTTCTTCAGTGGTCAGGACCCCCATGGACCCTAACAGAGCAGATACTATTTGGGTGGTGGGTCATTCTCAGCACTGCAGTAACAGTGACATTTAGTGTGTGTTGTGCTGGTGCAAGTCGATCAGACATACAGCGCTATATGGTCAGTAGAGCTGATAAATCAGACAGTGAGTGCAGATACAATAAGGTGGACTGAACAAAGTGGCCGGTCAGTGAACTCCGCAGCTGTTTGACTGCATTTCATTCAAAACTAACGAAGAAAAATCTTTAACCTGCACATTTATAAAAACTGAATTACATTTAAAAACATCACAGCCACATTTATAAACAACTTATATCAGTGTTTGCAGATACGTTTGTTGTACTTATAACACTGTTATGAAGCATGATTGACATGTAATAAACTCAAAAGCATATTTCTGTAGCAAGTTCTGTAGAGGATTACATCATCACTAAACTGAACACTGAAATGATCATTTGTTTATAATGTTTTTTCTGTGAACTAATTGTGTAAATTAAATAATAACTTTCATTTGAGGCAGCATGTGGGATTTGTATTACACCTGTTTAATAAATGCTTATGAGTGTTACAAACAGAATACATGTCTTTGGTATAATACAGTTTGTCAGTCCAAAGTCATTTTGTTATAAAGCTTCTTGTCATCTCACAAATATTCATAAACTGCTTATAAATGCTTAGTGTGGCTTTATAAAGGTGTAATTCAGTGCTTATGTCTGCGTCCATGTCTCTTCATGCAGCTCCTCTATAAACACACTAAAGGCTTTAAATCCTGCTGAATGTTCTCGGTCAGAGATGCTAAGGTCAGTTACAGGTCAGTCAATTGAACGACTTTAAAAGTCCATCTTTTTGATACTTTTACCAAAATTTTCATTCAACATTAAAAGTCAGTTTTTGTAAATGTGTATATGTATTTATTACAGATTTTTAAAGATTTCCTGTTTTCATTTCATAACGTCTGCCATCATTTCCACAGATTTACTGAGACACGTGTAACAAATGTGACTGAATCAGAAACATCAGTTATACTGTTTATAAACATGACAGAATTGTTATTACAGAAGTATTACAGGATGAACTGAAAGTGAAAGCAGAGACTATTTATTTACACATTAAATGAGGAATTTATTTTTCAAGTTTGACTTTCACTTTTTCTTGACCGGTTTTAAAGAAAAAAGAAAATTCAGATGTAAAATTAATTCATTCAACTTTTTTAACAATTCCGTTGTTTATATGTGTGTGTATATATATATATATATAAAAACGTGTTACTAAAATCTCAGAGCTGATACTTCCTATTTCTGACTGTCAGGCTGGATTATCTCTGCAACAGAACATCACACTCAAAAAAAAAATTCTTTGAACGAACTTGATTTAATCATGGACAGTGGTTCCACACAATGGAATTGTGTTTTTTCAACATGAAAATATCTTTTCAACTCTACAAAAAAAAACTGGAGTGAAAGAAACCCAACTGAATTTTGACAATCCAACTCAAAGTAGCAATGTTTGCCTAATCCAATTAAAGCACTTTAAAGTAATTTATATAAGTAAGGTTCAATGAACAAACAGATTTTTATTTTGTTTCATTAGATTTTCTTGTGTTTATCCAACTCAAAGCATTTTCTTTAGATCTACGTAATGTGATTGTGGACAGTGGTTCCATCTAATTGAATTATGTTACCTCAACACAAAATGTTGAAATTCAAACCACATTACAGTTTAAGCATGTGATAAGCCTTAATGGTGTGGTGGTGCTGAAAAATAAACAGAGCACATGTGTAACAAAAAGTACAAATCTGTATTTAGAAAAATAAACATACAGAAAGTACAATACTTAAATGTACAACTTAAATGCAATACAATTTTTAAATCACCTGCTGTAAAAGTGAACACAAAGTGCAGTTTATAAAGTGCAATTATCCATACTGTAAATGCAACACTTACAGAATCTGTAGTACGTCCAATGTCTCTGTACAACATTTAATATATTAAAACTTTGAACAATCCAGCATAAATTACTACACTAAAGAAAAACTTTAACAAAAACAACCACTGCATTTTAAATATGGACCAGGGCTGATTCAACTGTATGTCAAGGCCATAACTTACATTATCAATTCCTCAAGTTTACTACAGTGCTACACATCCAAAATGTCAATTTCTAAAATGTAACATGATACAAATACCCCAAAACAATACATCACACTGAAAGTGCCTCAACAATTTGCACATTTTTAGCAATGCAGCATACATTTGAATAAAGTGCTTCAAAAACATTCATATTTAGCTCTCTAGAGTCCTTCAGCAAAATGCAACAAAAGTAACCTTAATAATTATAGAAACAACACATCACAACATAAGATTAGCACAATGCCACAAGCTTAATACTTCCCAAGTCAAGATCATAATATATAAAAGGGCAGTTTTACTTCAAATCACAAGGCTAGGTGAGGTATGTCTGATCAATATAAAGTTCAAATAAACATATACCATAGAGACTACAAGCTAAAATATTTGGCCACTGGGCTCATTATGTTTAATGTTCAGGCCACAAATCAGAAAAGTGGATATTTTAATTAGAGTAGAAGAGATTATCTAAAAATCAGGTGAAATAAAAGAACTGAATCAGATATTTTTGCCTAGGAAGTTGAAAATATGATGTATTTGATGTATTTTAATGAGATATACATATCAATTAATCTTGACATAAAGGTAGTAACCATCAAATATTTGTTCTTCCAAACTGAGTTTTTAGATTTTAATATTTTACATATTTTAACAAGATAGCTCTCACATTAAATATGGAAGGACAAATATTTGATCATTACTACATTTAACAGCATATGCCAGTAAGTACTACACATCCAAAACGGCTGTCCAAAACTTCTAGAATGTAAATGATAAGTATACCCCAAAACAGTACATCACACTGAAGGCGCCTCAAAAAAATGCTCCATTCTGATCGTGAACAAAAATCAGATTTTGAAATGTTTAACCATGCAGCATACATTTAACTAAACTACTTTAACTAAATGTCAGCAAAATGCAACAACAATAACCTCAATAATAATCCAGTACAAATGGTAACTTATAATTAGCACCATGTCCCAAGCTTAATTCTTCCAAAATCAAGA
This sequence comes from Pygocentrus nattereri, assembly GCF_015220715.1. Classification (NCBI taxonomy): domain Eukaryota; kingdom Metazoa; phylum Chordata; class Actinopteri; order Characiformes; family Serrasalmidae; genus Pygocentrus; species Pygocentrus nattereri. The sequence goes on along the minus strand of NC_051238.1, from coordinate 71,671 downwards.
CCATCATGAACTTAACCGACTCCAACTCACTGAAGAGCTTGGTTTTCAGAGCCTGAACTTTGTGTGACAGTTTGTTAGCATCTAGGTCCAGAAAAAGTTTCTGGATTACCTCAAATGTATATCTGAATTTGGGAGGGTAACTCAAGTTAAAGGCATAAATTAATCCAAGCAACAATGCAATGGCAAGAGACACACTGGCAAGGTCTTCCAGAACCACAACACCTTCGATTACCACTCCAACATCCGCAGGATGGTCCATGACTTCAGCTCCCTCGACTCTGGTTGTATAGATCCCCAAGACAGTCCCGTCAATTCCCTGCTGAATAGCGGCCACATCAGAAACCTACAGAAAAAGAAAGATAAAAACAGAAATCGTTTATTCATAGTCCACTATTTCCATATGGGTTTTCAAATACACTACATTGTCAAAGTATCCAAATCATTGAACTCCGGTTCTAATCACTTCCATGGCCAAAGGAGCATAAAAGCAGCAGCTAGTCATGCAGACTGCTTCTACAAACATTAGTGAAAGAACAGGTCGATGCTCTCAGGAGCTCAGTGAACTCCAGCGTGGTACCGTGATAGGATGCAGCACCTGTGCAAGTCCAGTCGTGAAATTTCCTCACTACAAAATATTCCACAGCCAACTGTCAGTGCTATTATAACAATGGAAGGTACAAATGACGGAGCAAAGTCAGCAGGTGCTGAGGAGCATAGCGCACAGAGGGCAATCTCACTACAGACCTCCAAACTTCATGTGGCCTTCAAAATAGCTTAACAGTGCGTAAAGAGCTTCATGGAATGGGTTTCCATGGCCTTGCAGCTGCAACCAAGCCTTACATCACCAAACACAAGGCAGGTGAGCGGATAGTTTAGGCAACAAAATAATTAAACACATTTACTAACCATATATTCACGAATGAGATCATCCGGTTCTTCAATCAAGTAGAGACACAGAGCTCTGAGAACTGATTCTCTTTTAACTTCAACGTTGTCACTCTAAGGATGGGAAGAGTAATCAATTAGTGTTTTGTGATACCTATTCCACTTTGTTAAACTATAAGCATTCTAAATTTAACTGGTCATTTAACTGGTTATAATGAGCATCCTTTTCTAGGTTCCCTATGCATTATATTTTTTCCTACCATATTCACCCCAAAAAGTATTTATTTTTAAAACTTTCCTGCTCATTTGTCCTTAAACATTTGCAGCTTATGTCTCTTACCTACACCATCTTTGTAACTCAATAGCCATTTCTGCATCTCCTCTCAAATTGTCCACACACCTACTTCAAAGTTAAATTATATTTGAATGCAACCATGAGTACCTGTGCCATGGCCGTCACAAGCTGCATAATCTTTCTTCCTTGGACTCCTCCTCTTTTGGAAAACACTTTGAGAAGTTTTGCAGAGTGAAGATCCAACTTGGAAAAGAACCGTGACAGCAGATGGACTGTTGTAATCCGCTCGAATTCAGCGCTTACCTACAAACATTCAGATGCACAGAATTTAGACAAAATGTAATTTGTGATTGTGACAAACATACTTATTTTGACACCTGCATTCACTTACCTCTTTTGTTCTAAAAAGAGCAGGCCATCTTGTTTTGAAGTCTGCAATAAGAGGCGATTCATGGATAACTTCATGCCTTCTCAGTGCGAAGGTCTTGTCCATTAGCACTTTCAATGTCTGCTCATTGTCCTTCTTTTTAACTTCTGAAAGAAGGGTCACTCTTACTCTCTCAAGACTCTCAGCAGTTTCGCCACTTGGAAATGACGGACAGTAGACATCAAAGACAGAGGGCCATTGAGAAGATTTCAAGCTGCTTGCTGACTCTGAGGGAGACTCAAGTGAGGACTCGGACGATGCAGGAGTTGACAATATGACTGTATCAGAAGAGGAGGATGAGTGTGAAGGAGAGAGAACTGGAGAGTGGTTTGTACTGTGGGAGGCAAATATGGAGGAGGAGGGCTACCATCTTGGCACACAGCAACATGGGTAGACGGGGAAGACTCTGAAAAAAACAACCTTTACAGTAGCTTTGTCCTGGAGGTCTGATGGCGACGTAAGGTTCATGAATTCATTGTCAAACTCAGGATTCCTGAACTGCAGTCAAAAACTTCCAGGCAAATTACACTGCCTCTAAACTTCCGCCAAAAGGTCATTCATCAAATGTGGCACACCATCCCGAAGAATTACCTGCTGACAGTTGTCTTCTCCAAGGATGACTCTTAGTCTGACTGAAGAAGCCACTGCCATTTGGACAACACTGAGAGAATGTGGTAAAAAAATATATAGTTTTGCAGGGTTTTCATTGCACAACACAGTCAACAGTAACTGTCACACTTCCAAAACGTCTTTCCTACATTGTGAACTCTATTGTGAAATCTACACATGCACATGTCTTTTTAAAGACACCATATACACTTCCAATGGATATTTATCGACTAAATCACTAAATTCAACAAAGAAAACATCCTTTGTTGGAGATTCTGTCAGCTCAAAAGCTCTGAAGTGTTCTCTGTACCATCCGCAAAGTCTTTTTGCTATGAAACCCAAACTCTTTTGAACAACACATATCTTTCACTATCTTTTCAACTCTACAAAAAAAACTGGAGTGAAAGAAACCCAACTGAATTTTGACAATCCAACTCAAAGTAGTAATGTTTGCCTAATCCAATTAAAGCACTTTAAAGTAATTTATATAAGTAAGGTTCAATGAACAAACAGTCCCAATCTAAACACGTTAAGACATGTTCTTAACTTCCTAGAAAGAGCACAATGACCGTTATCTAGCTAGCCAGCTAACGCTAATATAGCGCTAGCATTAACAAGGTAGTGAACTTATTACCACACAACACTGACTACACATTCAATAACCCTACGTATAAGTAGCGAATCCAATAAAACACGTCTCGGGCACCCCTAACCTGCATCTGTATTATATTTAAGATCGGCCGCTCGGCCGCGGAGAGCGCCATCGCGTGTAGCGCTAGTATTAGCATAGTGGTGCAGGTGCTACATTTATTGAGACCTTATTACCACACAAAACTCACTACACATGAAATCCGTAGCGAATCCACGGAAATATGTCTCGGGCAACCCTAACCTGCATTCATATTATATTTAAGATATTAAAAATATACGAGACAAAGCCAGATTAACGATAGCCTGCTAGCTAGCTAAGCTAACGCTACCGTATAGCCCGTTAGCACTAAGATACCTAGAGTTTGAATGAAAGTTGTTACACATGTTTAAAACAAGTACAAATACAAGTACAAGTACAAGTACAAGTACAAGTACAAGTACAAGTACAAAAAAACGGCACAGTTGGTGTGTATTTACACAAACAAATATGGATTTTTAAAAATATTTCGCATTAACCTACCTGAGACGCCATTAAAACCAAAATGTTCGCGCCGCAAAGAAACGCCCTTTCCATTGCGTCATATCCGGCTTCATCCAACTGAAGTAATTACATCGAGTAGATTCAAGGGGAAAAAGCAATTGCGTTAACCCCTTCGGACCCAACGTTCATTGCAATGGACATGACATATTTCTGTCTCTAAACCAATAAATACCTTGTATTTGAATGATGTCAGTAATGCTGGTTACTGATTGGATCCTGATTATCCAATCACAATCATGTCATGACTTTGAGCATGCTCTGAGAGAGTCACAGACATCGGCCAAGACAAGCATGGCGGAGCAACTGCAGAGAGGGAGAAGTAAGTACCCATTTTCAATCAAAAATATACATTTATGCTCATGCTAACCAAACAAATTTGCTGTCAGCATATGTGTAACTGTTGCAGATGATAATATTTGAAGTTATTTTGAACAAATATATTATCATTAATTTACAGGATTTTTTAAAAGTACGATGTCCATTGCAATGGACATCAGGAGTTGGGCGAGCTAAGCTAACACTCATATGTTTAGTGTCAGTATATACAGAAACAAAATACTTGTAAGCTTTCCATAAGCAAAGTGTGGTGTCACAGTATATTTATTCATGATTATAAATTTGTAAATATATATTTTTTGTACAAAATGTTCTTATAGAGTATAGAGTCAAAGACTTGAATGTCTTGTAAATGGAGAGTTATCCGAACTTGACTCCTTGAATTCAGGAGATGAAGATGACACTTCCTTTGAGAATCCTCCAATTCATGAGGATCATCCCATGAGACCCTTTGAATACTTCAAACGGTGTATACCAGATGAGATCTTCAATTTGATGGCTGACAACACAAATGTTTATGCCTTGCAAAGTGCTACATGATGTTTCAAACCAACAAGTTCAGGAGAAATCAGAACCCTAATTGGTCTCCACCCTGCTATGGGAGTGATGAAAATGCCAAGAGTTTCCATGTACTGGGAAGCTGGGATGGACACTGATATTTTTCAAAACACCATGCCCTGTGACAGATTCTTCCAGCTTCGGTCACATTTGCATTTGGTCAATAATTTGGAGAAGCCAGCTGAGAACAGTGATGTGTTTTTCAAGGTACGTCCTCTCTATGATGCCATACGCAGTAGATACTTGGAGCTTCCACTAGAGGAGAACCTTGGCATTGATGAACAAATGGTGCCATTTCGCAGAACTCTGTCAAGCAATTCATCAAAGGCAAGCCACACCCATGGGGGGTGAAAATATACTTCCTGTGTGGGAAAAGTGGCATGGCCTATGACTTCCTGCTGCACCAAGGTACTACAACTATCACAACAGCACAGTAAGCAGCTGGGACTTGGAGCGGGAGTGGTGTACCATCTTAGCCAGCGAATCACTGGCCAACCACAAGTTGTATTTTGACAACTATTTCACAACGTACAATCTTCTGGAGCTGCTAGCTGACAGGAAAATTCATGCCGCTGGGACAGCAAGGGTCTCTCGCTTTGCCAGGCCTCCTCTACAGTCTGACAAAGAGATGGCTAAAAAGCCTCGAGGAAGCTGTGATGAAGTTGTAAGCCGTGATGGTAAGGTTGCACTGGTCAAATGGTATGACAACATACCAGTTCTCATTGGCCTCTAACTTCATTGGTGTTGGCACAATGAATGAAGTTCAGCGGTGGGACAAAAAGAAGGCCCGATTTGTGACGGTGTCCCGTCCAGAGGTGGTTAAGTTGTACAATGATGCAATGGGTGGTGTTGACCTGCTTTGTCAGTCTGTACCGTACAGAAATTCGGTCAAAAAAGTGGACCCTGAGAATGATAAAACATGCCTTTGACATGGCTGTGGTCAACTGTTGGTTGGAGTACAGGCTGGACGCCAAGAGGGCCAATATCCAGACCAAAGACATCCAGGATCTCCTCCATTTCAAGATGAATGTGGCCCAGTGTCTGGTGAGAGTCCATAAAACAGTGGCAGCAAAACGTGGAAGACCCAGTATGTCTCCAGAACCACAGCATGTCCCCCCAGAGACCAGTTTGCACACCATTTCAGGATGTAAGGCCTCTACCTAAAGTGCAGTATGACATGGTTGACTACATGCCAAATTATGATGTAAAGAAAGAGGCTACCAGATGCAAGATGCCAAAATGTACAGGTTTTTGTGTACTTTTGTGACAAGTGCAACATCCACTTGTGCTTTGTGCCCCAACGAAACTGCTTCAAGGCTGCTCATCGAAAATGAGAATACAGGTTCCAGTTCCATTCCAAGTTAACATGTTATAAGTACTGAAGGCAAAACTGATTTCAGGTACTCTACAATCATACATCTTGTGTTCATGTGCATGTTCAGATTGTGTTATTTCCCTCTCTTCTTGCAGGCTCTGGGTTTTCCTGGTGATGACTGCTGTTCCCTACCCATGCTGTGACATACTGATCAAGTTAATGTGCATGTTCAGAACTGTACACAGACTCAAACACATGCAAACATCCAGTTCCAGATGTTTAGGTCGTACCTGATTGATTACTATGTGGAAAAACTCAGCCTTATTCTTCCTAAGTTTTTATGACATTTTACGCCCATTGTGTTGCGATGTCCGTTGAAATGGACATGAAAAAAAACTATTAAAAACATGAGTTAGCAAAAATTTCATTTTTTCAATTTGTTTTTATGTTGGAAAGGAGTCACAATCAGTTTAAAAAAAATTTTTTGGCCCAGCAGAAAAAATGCGGGTCTGAAGGGGTTAAGTTATGAGTACAATACATAGTCAAGTATGATGAAAAGCACGTTTATTTCAGTTAAAGAAACACTATGCATTCATGTTTAGATGCAAAACATAATTACCATGAGTCATACCAGCATTTTTTAGTTATGTAAAACCAACAGCCATTCAAAACCCCTTTTTTGAGTGCAGGCAACGCGTCTCTGCTGTTCTGTTCAGCTGCCGTAAATAAAACAATGAAAAAACTTAAAAATAATAAGAATTATTATTATTATTTTTGAGGTACAGTGAGCCATGAAGTCTGAACACATTTGATAAAAATCCAGTTTCCAGAGTTCAGTTTAAAAATACTACATTCACATATCTGAACGCAATCTGGAACAGGCTGTGACCTCCGTCTCCTACGTGAGTGTCCTGAACGGTTCCGTCTCTGCTGGTTCCATGTGGAGGAAGATGAACAGTAGAACTGCAACCACCATCACAAACAGCAGAACCTGCAGCCACAGTGGGACCAACCGGCCCGAACGTCTCTCAGTGGGCGGTGCACGCTGGGTTTCGTATCTCTGCGCTGACAGATTCCTCTGAGTTCTGAACACGACCGGCCTGCGGTGTTTACAAACAACTGTTTACTAATTTATTTATTTGTTTGTTTGTTCTTGTTTTTAATTGGCTCAGCTGATTTGTGAAGGGAACACTTACTCATCAACGGTGTCCAGTTCTTCATACTCAGGCAGCAGAAGCGGGTTTGTCCTGGTTCATATTAGAAATGAGATTCTCGGTTTCGTGATGTTACAGAACTCAAAATAAAAATTCAAATTAAATTATTCATTTACCTCCATTTATCACCAAAATGCTCCTGTCTCAACTGGACCAATCAGAACAGACATTATAATCAGTCTAATCCAATCAGACTCAAATCATTGTAATAACTCAAAAGAACATCTGACATAATAATAACAATAATAATAATAATAATAATATATATATATATATATATACATATATATATATATATATATATATATATACACACATATATATATATATATACATATATATATATATATATATATATATATATATATATATATATATATATATATATATATATATATATATAATAACTCACAGGTTTGCGATGATGGATGTAAGTGACATCTTCATCTGTAAAGTAATGATTACAATTAATTCAGAATTATTATTAAAATCATTCAGTAAATCTAAACTGATTCTCAGTTTTTTTTAAATGGAACCACAAAAATCACCATGAAGTTTGTTTATTAATAAACAACTGAATTAAACAAAATGACTGAGCTTTAAACCCCTCAAAATAATTAAATTTAATATAAATATAATGTAATAAACAGAATCTGTATCACTGAACGGGATCGTTCTGGTCTCACCCTCCTCTCTGTAGAACCGTCGTCCTGACTGAGTGTCGGTTCTCCTCTCTTTAGCCATCGCCTCTCTCAGCTTCTTCTCGTACAGCGCTCTGGTGGAACCTGAACACGACCACAGAACCGTCACTGCATTTAAATCAACTCTAATTTAACACAAAACTTTGGAACTTTGGAATTACACTTTATATCTTATACATCATATATATTTCTATATGGGTATGTTTGTGCAACCCCGATTCCAATGAAGTTGGGACATTCTGTAAAACAAAAATAAAAATACGATGATTTAAAAATCCTTTTCAACCTATAATCAATTGAATAAACTACAAAGACAAGATATTTAATATTCAAACGGATAAACTTTAATGTTTTTTGCAAATATTTACTCATTTTGAATTTGATGCCTGTAACACGTTCCAAAGAAGTTGGGACAGGGGCGTGTTTACCACTGTGTTACATCACCTTTCCTTTTAACAACACTCAATAAGCGTTTGGGAACTGAGGACACTATTTGTTGAAGCTTTGTAGCTGGAATTCTTTCCCATTCTTGCTTGATGTACAACTACAGTTGCTCAACAGTCCGGGGTCTCTGTTATCATATTTTGCTCTTCACAATGTGCCACACATTTTCAATGGGAGACAGGTCTGGTCTGCAAATCATGCAGTCTAGTACCTGCACTCAAAGCTGTTGTAGCATGTGCAGAATGTGTCTTGGCATTGTCTTGCTGAAATAACCAGGGACATCCCTGAAAAAGACGTTGCTTGGATGGCAGCATATGTTGCTCCAAAACCTGTATCTACCTTTCAGCATTAATCAGAGATGCTGGCTTTTGAACTTTGTGCTGATAACAATCCAGACAGTCCTTTTCCTCTTTGGCCCAGAGGACACAGCATCCATGATTTCCAAAAACAATTTGAAATGTGGACTCGTCAGACCACAGGACACTTTTCCACTTTGCGTCAGTCCATTTCCGATGAGCTTGGGCCTCAAAGCTTCTACCTTGAAGCTTACTTGCAGAGATTTCTCCAGATTCTCTGAATCTTTTGATGATATTATGGACTGTAGATGATGAAATCCCTAAATTGCACGTTGAGAAACATTGTTCTTAAACTGTTGGACTATGTGCTCACGCAGTTGTTCACAAACTGGTGAACCTCGCCCCATCCTTGCTTGTGAATAAATGAACCTTTCAGGGAGGCTCCCTTTTAACCTAATTAACCTGTTCACCTGTGGAAGGTTCCAAACAGGTGTTTTTTGAGCATTCCTCAACTTTCCCAGTCTTTTGTTGCCCCTGTCCCAACTTCTTTGGAACGTGTTGCAGGCATCAAATTCAAAATGAGTGAATATTTGCAAAAAACAATAAAGTTTATCCGTTTGAACATTAAATATCTTGTCTTTGTAGTGAATTCAATTGAATATAGATTGAAAAGGATTTGCAAATCATTTTATTCTGTTTTTATTTATGTTTTACCCAACGTCCCAACTTCACTGGAATTGGGGTTGTATTTACGTATCACAACAGATTCTCATTCTGACAGTATCGAAACTCATATGGTCTAGTCTCTAGCTCAGAGGGTCTAGTCTCTAACTCAGAGGGTCTAGTCTCTAACTCAGATGGTCTAGTCTCTAACTCAGAGCGTATAGACTCTAACTCAGAGCGTATAGACTCTAACTGAGAGGGTCTAGACTCTAACTTGGAGGGTCTGGACTCTAACTTGGAGGGTCTAGACTAACTTGGAGGGTCTAGACTAACTTAGAGGGTCTAAATTCTAATTTAGAGGGTCTAGTTTCTAACTCAGAGGGTCTAGACTCTAAGTCAGAAGATCTAGACTAACTCTGGGAGTCTAGACTAACTCGGAGGGTCTAGACTCTAACTCAGAGGGTCTAGACTAAATCAGGGGGTCTAGAATAACTCAGGGGGTCCAGACTGTAAGTCAGAGGGTCTAGACTGTAAGTCAGAGGGTCTAGACTAACTCAGAGGGTCTAGACTAACTCAGAGGGTCTAGATTCTAACTCAGAGGGTCTAGTTTCAGGCTCAAAGGGTCAAGATTCTAACTCAGAGGGTCTAGACCCTAACTCAGAAGGTCTAGAACCTAACTCAGAGGGTCTAGACTAACTCACATGGTCTAGTCCCTAACTGAGGGGGTCTAGACTGTAACTCAGACAGTCTAGTCTCTAACTGAGGGGGTCTAGACTGTCAGTCTGGGCTCTTTTAGCGTTCCAGTGGTTTTAAGCTCAGTGAGCTCTTCTCCTGCTGTCGTCTGTGTATCTGCACTTCCTGTGTAGCTCAGAATTCTTACAGCCTCGTTTTACTGTATAACATTTTTACACGAAGTACTTCAGAAATAAGAGTTTATGAATATGTAAAACACCCGTTCTCTGATTGGCTGAGGGAGGTGGTGGTTGGGGGGGGGTGCGATCCTGCAGCTCTCATTCTCAGCAGCTCCGCGTCAACCAGCTTCATCAATAAAACAGCATCTGATAATGTCTGATCACGTCTGATAATCTGTTTGAAACACTTTGATCTGCTCCACATTTGATGCGCTTCGCTGTGCTCAGTGAGTTTATTTATTAAATACAGTTATCGTTTGAGGAGTGCAGGAGCTCACAGACCCACAGCAGTTATTCTGTACATTTATTCTTCAAAGTTCTTAAAAAAACGACCACACAGCTGCACTGCGAGTCTCTCTGGATCAGGGTGTCACTAAGCGCCGTGAATGTTTTAAGGCGGCACTGTTTAAAGGAGGACGATGGAGAATAATTGCTCTCACCGACTACTGGACCGTGTTTGATCCCGTAATCGTCCAGCATCCAGCTGATCTCCTGCGCACTCTTCCTGCTCAGCATCGCCGTCATTCGGCCACTCAGAGGCGCGTCAGTCGGCCGCTTGTGTCTGTTGGACTGAAAGTGAAAGCAGGTTTTAATAAAGGACCGAGTTCCTCTTCTTCACTGCACTGGAACTTTCTTTGCTTCTGTTTTAGACGGAGTGGAAATTTCCGAGACCAGAACTGCCTCCACATGTGTTTCAGCCTTTCCTGTAAAACGACTCACAGTAAATAACCTGGTTTCCTCACACATTTCACTGTAAAAAGCGTCTCGTCTGATCTCGTCTCGACTTCAAGTGGAAACAAATCAATGAACCCGTTTAATTCAACTTAAAAATGACACTGACTGAAAGATCAAAGTGTTTATTCGGGTTAAATAAAAACACTTTACTTGTTCCCACATGAATTTCCCACATCATTTTTAGTTACTGTTCTCAGTTGGAGAGAACAGGAAACAAAAACCTTAAAAACGACACTATTATTACTATTATTATTACAAACAGCTGTGTTATTATTATTATTAATAATATTTTTAATATCTTATAAATCTAAAGTACTTAATGAACCCCAGCTAAACCCTTTCTGCTCTAACAGGTAAGCAGAGAATAAATCACTGACCTGGCACCTTCAGACCCAAACATACAGCAGACTGAACTGTCAGTGACGTTTCGACGCCCCTGGCGCTTCGGTTTGTAAAGTAAAATCACCGGCTGTGGTTTTAAAGCATTTACAGTCCAGACTGTTTTACAGCTGAGCTGTTCTAGTTCTGACAGTAACACACAGTACGAGCATGCGGTTAGTCTGAACTACCCGTTCCACCACAAATGGTGGCACCTCAGACACGCTCCTGTAGTAACTGCAGCGCTATTTAAGGTGGAAAGGAATGGCCTCGATTCACAGCCGAGAGCGAACAAACAGCAGAAACAGCCGAGTCGCAGCTCTAATTAGGCTGTGCAGTGAAACTGTGCAGTTTATTGACATATAAAGACCTACATGGTCTCGCTCCTGAGTACCTACAAGACCTTAGTTCCCATTACGTGCCATCAAGACTACTCAGATCCCAGAGTGCTTGCTTAGAGTTCTTAGTTCCTAGAATTCATAAGGTTTCAGCTGGGGGAAGAGCTTTTTCTTATAAAGCCCCCAAACTCTGGAATAATCTTCCAGAAACTGTTCGGGACTCAGACACAGTCTCAATCTTTAAGACTAGGCTGAAAACTCACTTGTTCTGTTTAGCTTTTGGTAGGTAATGTTCCCCCTTAGATAAAGGCAGCAGATCCAGGGGTCCATGGACTCAGGGAATTATAGTAAACTGAGACGCTGGTGCTGTCGTCCCGCTGCTCGCACGCGGTCACTTGTGGACGGTGGAGCAGAGGGATGCCAGACTGTCTCAGAGTGCTGCCGTGTCTGTGTGTCCTTCTGGTTCTCTCCTTTTAGTATAGCTGTCATAGTCAGATCTGACGGAGTCGTTAGCCACACTCTGGAAATGTTCACATTCGTACAAACAGACAGAATAAAACTAATTCCCTCTCCCTGCCTTTTTTTCTGAGTATACAACCGCCCACATGTTCGGCCGGACACTGAAGGACGACTGACTGTCGAGCCCTCCTGCTACCCTCTTCAGACCAGCTGCCCACGCCCCAGCTACCGCCACGTACCTTGGACTAGCTGCCCACACTACACTGATGTTTTCATACACTCCTAGCTATTACTACTACTAATACTACTGCTATTAAAGTTAGTAGTATAATCACTTGTAGGTAGTTTGACCAGAGGAGGATGGGTCCCCCCTGGTGAGCCTGGTTCCTCCCAAGGTTTCTTCCTCAGTTCTGAGGGAGTTTTTCCTTCCCACTGTCGCCCCTGGCTTGCTCACCTGGGTTTTTTTAACACTTCTTGTTAAAACTCTGTCTTTTCTGGAATTCTGTGAAGCTGCTTTGCGACAACATCCGTTGTAAAAAGCGCTATACAAATAAATTTGAAAGTTCGCACTTTCCGCAAATCGCGCTGCGGCTCCACTAGACTGGACGTAAACAAACACGTTTCCGCTGACAGGCGGAAGCTGTCGCCGTTAGCAGCTGCAGAGATCCTGGAGGGAGTAGATCTTCCACTTGGCAGCGTCTGTAGGGCTTCTCAGGCGCTAGGAGGCGCTCCCAAGTTAGTGCAGAGTGAATGGGATGATATGGAGCTTTTGAGCAAAATCATAGTTTATAAACGCTGAAACATTTTTAATGTAAAATAATTCATTCATTTCCTAAACAGCATAAAACATTTTAACACCGCTGTTTTATTTAAGAGCTTTTAAACTCGAGTTATAGGAGTTTAAACCGGCGCCTCATGTACGCCTCATGAACAGCCAATGACCTGCTCGGCTCGCCCATCAATCATCACGCTCTAGCAGTAAAGCCCCGCCCCCTGCGGGAGGGTGCTGCCTTACTTTCTTGCAGCATAGCTCATAGTCTTTTACTTAGTCGGCAGAGTAGTGTAAACTGCTGCTGACAGTCCAGAGCCGGGACCAGGCCACAGACAGACAGGCTAAACCGACCGTCTGCGATCCACCTTGAGGCGTCACCCAAGTTCAACTCTATTGAGACTGTGTCTTTGCCCCGAATTAAAACTAAATTTAATCGTAGAAAAACTCAATCAGCCCGTTTAAACAACCTAATCAACATATATCCATATGCAGATGATAGCACTAACACCTTAGATCTAAAATGTGGACTACTCAATATAAGATCACTAAACTCAAAAGCAGTTATCGTAAATTAAATTATAAGCGACCATAAATTTGACATTTTCTGTCTCACCGAAACATGGGTTAGACCAGATGAATATTCAGCTTTAAATGAAGCCACCCCTGTAGGCTATAATTATGCACGTAGGCCAAGATTATCAGACAAGGGAGGTGGAGTCTGTGTAATCTACCAAAATACTCTAGATATTAGTCAGAAACAATGTGACACTTTCACTTCCTTTGAGGTCCTTTCCATTCACATTACAAATACGGTCACAAAAAAGAATGCATTTTCATTATTTAACATTTACAGGCCACCAGGGCCATACTCTGAATTTTTAAAAGAATTTAGTGATTTTGCTGCAAACCTGGCTGTGTGCAATGATAAAGTAATAATTGTAGGAGATTTTAATATTCACTTTGAGAAGGTAGATGACCCTCTAAAAAAGGCATTTACTTAAATTCTACACTCTGTTGGTATTACCCAAAAATATAAAGGGCCTACACATTACTGTAGTCACACATTAGATTTAGTTTTGACACTAGGTCTTAACATAGACAAGCTTAATATCCTACCGCAAACCTCAGCAATCTCCGACCATTACTTAATTTCATATGAGCTACGTCTTAGCCATAATATATGTACGTACCCTCATTATTCTACAAAGCACTCAATAAAACCTTTTACCGCCCTACAATTTATAGAAAATCTGCCAGAACTATCAATGCCAGTTTTCACTCCATCAGACCCAATGGAACTAGATTTTTAGGGCAGTCATGGGCTGGAGGTTAGGGATCCAGCCTCGTGACCGGAATGTCGCCGGTTCGATCCCCAGAGCCGACAGCACATGACTGAGGTGTCCTTGAGCAAGACACCTAACCCCCAACTGCTCCCTGGGTGCTGCGGATTGGGCTGCCCACTGGTGTGTGTGTGTGTGTGTGTGTGTGTGTGTGTGTGTGTGTGTGTGTGTGTGTGTGTGTGTGTGTGTGTGTGGTTTCACTTCATGGATGGGTTAAATGCAGAGGTGAAATTTCCCCATTGTGGGACTAATAAGGGTCTCTTAATCTACTAACCGATTATTTAGAAAATACCTTCCGATCCACTTTAGAAAATGTGGCACCACTTAAAATAAAAAGAATAAGGCAGAAAAAGCTCGCCCCATGGTACAACAATAAAACCCGGACCTTAAAACAAACAGTTCAGAAGCTAGGCACTCTGCCTGGAAGGACAGCCTTATAGAGTATAGAAATGCTCTCACAACAGCTCACTCAGCATATCTGGCCTTGCTGATCAAGAATAATGAATATAATCCTAGAATTCTGTTTAGTGTGATTTCCCAAATCACAAAAAATCAGGCAGGTACTGAACCAGAAATCCCAGCAACTCTCACCAGTGAAGTTTTTATGGACTTCTTTAATAATAAAATTGATAATATTAGAGAACAAATTCAACCCACAGTATTAAATCCAACTTGGCTGTCATCTGACTTGGCTGATATAAAACAAAACACAGTTGTAGAAAAGAGCCTGGAAACTTTTCACCCACTCCCACAGCTGGAGCTAGAGAAAATTATCTCATCTGCAAATTGCACAACCTGCATACTCGATGCAATTCCCTCAAAATTACTCAAAGAAGTACTGCCAGTCATTATAAACCCTATTTTAACTATAGTAAAATTGTCCCTTAGTCTGGGCCATGTTCCCAAAGCTTTTTTTTTTTTTTTTTTTTTTTTTACTACTTGATACTGAAGGTTTTATTGTATAAAATCTATAAAAACAGAGTGGACCATGAAGGTGACCTTTTTTTTTTTTTTTTTTTTTTTTTTGCCTGTCTTGTCTGGCAGATTTGCAATCAGAATTATGGTCAGACTGTGTTACTGTGCCAAACAGATTTACTTTTCCAAAATGAGCACTATAGATTATAGGCTCATCTTGTCAGTGTTTCTTTTTCTTTATTTATTATTTAATTATTTGATTTCATTTTGTTTATACATTTGATATTTTAATGAAAATGTGTTAGCATCATGCCAGACTTGACAGGCCAGGGGAATCTGTAAAGAAGGGAGAGGAGAGATAAGCGGGGGGGGGGGGGGATAACATAAGGGCAGAAAAAAAGAAAAACACAGCGCAAATGCCACGGCGATGGTTCACCAACTGCTGCTCCTGAGAAAAGAGAAGAAAGTGTACCTGAGACGTACAGCACTTGGAGATACTACACAAATGACTGTGATGTATGTGTATGTGAGTGTGTGTGTTTGTGAGTGCAGTACAGTATAAATTTGTCACAAGATGCACTCAATATCGAGGGCAGAAAGCTGCGACAACATCCCCCCAGAGGCCAGAGGAAGGCAGAGAAAGACCAGGGAATCCCGCCCGCCGCGGCCCCCCCAGGAGCAGTGGAGACCCTGGGCCGTATCTCCCAGTGACCCCTGCATGCCCACCCCAGCGGAAGGGAGAGGGGGACTCCGGACAGCACCCCCCCCAGCCATGGAGCGCAGGTCCAGGGGAACCAGAGGAACCAGAGCCGCCCCCAGGATGCCCCTCCCCATCACGAGGCAGCAGCAAAGACCCAGCGCCTCATACGCCCGAGAGCCAACCACCACCCAGCAGGGCCCCATCCCCGCCGAGGGGCCTTGAGCCGCCCCGGAGCCCAACCACCCAGGGGAGCGGGCCAACCGTCACGCCGGAGTACCAGGCCAGGCCCTGAAGCCCCAAGGCGCCCCCCATCTGGGGGGGAAGTAGCAACCACAGGGGAGCAGCCGGGAGAGGACCGGGGACAACAATCCCCCGACCCAGAACCAGCTGTCCTCACATACACTCAACCTCATATATACATCTACATACCTTCACTCCCTTATATTCCTCCACCCCTATATATACACCTACGCACACATACCTCCACACCTATATACATTCCTACATACATACATACACCCACATATATACATACACATCACCCCAATATGTACAAACACCCACCCATATATACACCCCCCCGTCCCCCTAGATGAGGTGGGGGCGAATGGAAAGGCCAGCCAGTAACAGTTTGTATATGGATGCATACATGGGACGAACGTGCACACGTGCGGGGGGGGCGCACACACGGGAGGAACATGCACGACTGCACACGAGTCCGAGGGCGCACGCCAGGGAAGAATGCGCGCGGGCGCACAGACGCCAACACCCACCCAACCATACAATGCCACATGGCTGGCACCGCCATACCGGCCACCCTCCGCGGCGGGGGCGGCGGGGGCCCGGGCAGTAACCCCAGAACGCCAGGAATGCCCCCGGCCCAGCCCCTGTTCCGGCGTTCAACACCCCGCCCCGGTAGGGAGCAGGAAACGGGTGAGGGATGACCTTCCCACCCTTCCACCTCCAGTGAAGTGTTGAGTGCAGGAGTTGGTGTATATGAATGTGGGGTAGTGTGTGATACTATGGTGTAGTTAAAATTGGGGGGAAAGGTGTGTAGGCAAACATGGGCTAAGCACCGGGCCACTGGTCTGCAGTGTCCATCTGCACTGTCCCCTCAAAAGCCCTGAATGTCTAAAGTGCAGTAAAAACTGAGGGACAGACAGTCGTCAGGAGACGAGTGAGGCTATGACAGCGGGTCGACCTCATTGACCCCCGGCAACATGCCTGCCCCCAGGATCCTAAATGTATGAGTACTGTGTGTGTTTGTGTGTGTTTGCTTGGGTGGGGGAATAATGTATGTATGTGTGTGTGTGTGTGTGGGTGTGTGTCTGGGGGTGGATGGAGGGGGGGTATGTAGGTCCAGAGGCAATGATCCTCTGGAAGAGGAGAGCCAGCTGACTAGCTGGCTCATGAGGCTCCGCGTTTCACTGTCCCCCCGCTCGAGGCAGGATGAGGTCGGCCCGGGGAGGTCACGGAGACACCCTATGCCGCCACCCCGCCCAAGCCCCCACCTCCCCCACCGCAGAGAGCAGCCCGCCCAGCAACACCAACCACACAGCACCACATGCCCATGCGAACGCGGGCGTTCAGGCACCCCAGAACCCCAAGGCACAGACCCGACGCCCCGATGCAAGGTCAACCCGCCCCACCCGGTGGTGCGCCCGCAGCGGCGCAAGCCATCCCCGCACGGGCAGGGACCCAGCATGGGGTCGGGCGGCTCTAAGGCATCGGGCCCCGGGTCCCGCCACTAGCCCCGGAGGGGAGGCTAGCTACCCCACCCAGGGCCTGCACCGGTCCTCCACGCATCCCCGGACCTGCACCCGAGGCAAAACGGCGGCGCCCCCCGAGCCCCCACCCATCCACCACCAACCAGGGCAAGCACACAGACACCCCAGGTCAGCCGCCGAGGCCCCCCAGCTTACTCAGGAAGTTACCGACACAAGCAGTCATCCCAGAGTCAATTCCCAGCCACCAACTAGGCCACCCGGGAGATGAAACCACAGCCAACCACCCCGACTAACTAGTGGAGTTGATCAGTGGGAGCCAAAGAGAGTTAAATTCCTCCAACTGGTTTTTAGAGGAAGCAGACATTCTTTCCAGACTAATGTGATCAAATAATAAATTTTTGTAAAGAGTAATATGTAGATCTTTTTTTTGCTTCCAGTTAATGAGGATGGTTTTCTTGGCGATGCATAGGGCAGTGAGAACTATGTGTGATGTATTTGCATCCATAACCAATTCACTGACGTCTCCTAAGATGCACAGTCTGGGTGAGGTTGGGATGCAACATTTAAGCCACGTGGACAAGTCTGTACATATCCTGTGCCAGAACATCTGAACAGGCCTACAATCCCATATAGCATGCAGATAGTTATCGGTTACATTGGCTGTACAGTGGGTGCATATGTTTGATTGTGCTAGGCCCATTTGGAACATCCTTTGTCCTGTATAATGTACTCTATGAAGGACTTTGTATTGTATAAGTTGTAAGTTGGGGCTTTTACTTATTTTGAAGATATTTGAACATATTTCTATCCAAAAGCTTTGATCTTGATTGATAGAGAGATCACGTTCCCATTTGGCTATCGGGAGGGAGATTGAGTCATCAAATTTTAATAATAATTTGTACAGTTTTGATAATAATTTAGGGGTACATAAATTTAAAAATTCAGTTACCCATGTTGATATTTCCAGATTTAGTTGGTTGGGATTAAATCTCTCTTGAATGATGGATTTCAATTGTTGATATTCAAGAAATTTACTGTTGTTTATTCCATATTCTGATATGAGTTCCTGGAATGTGATAAAGTTTCCCTCTTTAATAACATGTTCTAAATTTTTTATTCCCTTTTCACGCCATGATGTGAAATTTAGTACTTTCTTATTCTGACAAATGTCTGGATTGTTCCAAATGGGTGTTAGTTTGCATGGAATAAGTGGAGACTGAGTTAGTTTTAGAAATTCCCACTAGGCTGTCAGTGAGCTATTTATACTGAGGCTTTTAAAAGCGTCGTGGCGCTTAATATTAGAGCTAATGTAAGGTAAGTCTGAGAGTTTTGTTTTTCTACAGAATGCTTGTTCTAGGTCCAACCATGGACTGTCTAGTAAGTCAGGTTTGATCCATTTTGAAATGTATTGTAATCTATTGGCTAAGAAATAATTATAAAAATTTGGTAGTTCTAAACCACCATTGTTTTTCGGCTTTTGTAGAGTTTTCAGACTTATTCTTGATGGCTTATTTTTCCATAAGAATTGTGAGATGTTTGAATCTAAGGACTTAAACCAAGCAGCAGGGGGTTTATTTGGGATTAGTGAGAATAAATAGTTGATTTTTGGTAAAACCATCATTTTAATGGTAGCGACTCTCCCCATGAGTGATATAGGTAAGGCGTTCCAACGTTTGAGATCATCTTCTATTGTTTTCAGTAAAGGGATATGATTTAACTGCACTAAGTCTGATAGCCTAGCAGAGACATGTATGCCTAAATATCTAATATTACCTGATTGTAGTGGAATGGCGGTTGTGTTCTGGAAACTACAGTTTATAGGCAAAACTGTTGATTTTCCCCAGTTGATGGAATAGTCTGATATAGAAGTGAAGCTATCTATTAGTCTAATTGTATTCGGGAGAGAAGCTTGGGAGTTTTCCAGGAAAAGTAATACATCATCTGCATAAAGACTTATCTTGTGGTTTGTAGTTTCTGTGTTAATTCCTTTAATATTTGTATTTTGTCGAATTGCTGCTGCTAATGGCTCAATGAAGATAACGAAAAGTGAGGGTGATAGTGGGCAGCCCTGCCTGGTGCCCCTCTGCAGAGTGAAGCTTTGTGAAGTGATATCGTTTGTCCTAACACGTGCACTAGGAGAGCTATGTAAGGTTTTGATCCAGTTTATGAAGGATGAACCAAATCCGAATTTGTGTAGGACTGCTAATAAATATTTCCAGTTTACCCGATCAAATGCCTTTTCTGCGTCTAAAGATACAATGGTTGTTTCTAATTTGTTAATTGTGCAGTTGTAACCCAGTTAAAATAATACCTGTTTTAAATGAATAGACTGTGTGAAATCCCACCAAAATCCCTGTATATGGCAGCATTGTTACACGTTATGTGTGTTAAGTGTACTGAGCTAAAGGTGTACTGTCTCTTTAAGAAGTAGCTAGACTAGCAACGCCATTTTGCGATATCCCTGAGTCAGTGGGAATACAAGCTGAGAGGAGGTCAGTACAGCTAGTTCTCTACACAAAATAATTGTTTTATAATGTTTAACACGATTTTTACTTAGTGTTTGTTG
This sequence comes from Pygocentrus nattereri, assembly GCF_015220715.1. Lineage (NCBI taxonomy): Eukaryota > Metazoa > Chordata > Actinopteri > Characiformes > Serrasalmidae > Pygocentrus > Pygocentrus nattereri. Next base: position 51,895 of record NC_051238.1, on the reverse strand, counting down.
TTAAAGATAAGTATAAGTGTTTCTGGTGTAGTTTTGAGCTATTTGTGTGACAATATCTGGTGGTAAGAGACTATTTTCTTTTAGTCACAAAATACATGTGCTCTACATGTGCACTCTTCACTAGGGAGCTGTAGGCCGGAGTGTATGGCTCAAATGTGCCAGCTCACAGCTGAATGTATGGAGAGGGAGACTCGATGTGTACTCTGTCTACAATATATTGTCTCTATTTTTCCTATCCAGGTATGTGCACTTTATGCTCTTTTCTACCAGTTTAAATACGGTTATTGTTTTCTGTTATCATTATATCGAGTTATATAATTACTATGCTGTTGGTACATGTTTATGCTGCAAATTTATATTTTTCTTATTTGGATAAAAAACAATGTGTGTTTTATTTTTCTTAAGAAAATAGGATTAATGTTAGAGTTTATAAATTTTGGTCTATAAATGTAAAATAATTTGCGTGGAGTCAGTGGGAATACAAGCTGAGAGGAGTAAACAACATCTGCCAACACCAGTGTGTCGCTCTTCTTCCTTCCTTCATACACCAATCCAAAAAACAACAGAACACAACGCAGAGTAATCATTAACGGTAGTGTGTCAGTCAGATGAACAATAAAGACTGGCAGGACACACCCGTTACAATGGTGCCGTGCCCTTAAAGGAGGACTACAGGACGGACACCAGTTCGTCCGCCAAGGTTGCTGCATTCACAACTGAAGGGACCGTGGACTTCAAGGGGGAACCGAGCGCAGTCATTCGGCAGGGGTGTTGTGCCCGCGACAGATGAGCACCCATTGCAGAGGAGAGGAGTTCCAGTGGACGGAGCTGATTCAGCGTTCGCTACAGGTGGCTGCTTTGCGTTACTGCCAGCCTCAACAAACTGTGAGACTGACACCAGCTGGTTGTGTGAATCGCTGTATGCAAGACGGCTCACCATTGATGGACACTGGGACCAACATCTGGTTGTTTGCTAAGGTTTGCTGCATACACTAGCTTCACCTGCTTCTATGGATTCTGGGTAAAAAAAAAAAAAAAAAAAAAAAAAAGAGAACCTGAATGCTCTGATGGTTGTGACATTAATTACTTACAATAGGTTTTTTAGGAGACTTTCCTTTTTTTTGTATAATTGTGACATTTTCTCCTCTGATTATATGTGTTAGCATTAATTGTGTTTTCTTGTGAACTAGTCTGTGTGGCGGAAGAAACATGGCAGAGTCAGACACAAGTAATGTGGGGGAAGATAGTAACAGTGAGGGAAATTTAGACACTTTCAACCCAGTGGGTATGGGGAGGGGTTTTTTCAGCAAGCCCATTAGTCCCATGATGCCCGGACAGAGTGTTAATTTGGGTACTCCAGGATTGTCTTCTACACGTTATGTTGAACGAGCTAGGCCAGTTCAGTCCGACCAGAGCCCTGATTTAAGCGCACTTATCACTCAGTTAGCTGAGAAATTGGGAGAATCCATCACAGCTCAGTTGAGGTCAGATAGTGGGCGTAGTGAAGGCAGCAGACTCGGTGTGGATGTGAAACAGAATTCAGAAGTCACTCTGTCTAATGTTAGGCTAGTGATGCAGTCGGACGCTAAGGAGCCTCCTATATTCAGGGGAGATAGTTCAGACAAATACACAGTCCAAGAATGGGAAAATCTCATGATGCAATATCTAAGAAAGCGAGCCATCCCAGTGCAGGAGCATTCTCAGGAAATTCTGGCTAAACTCATGGGCAAGGCAGGTGATGTAGTGCGAATCAAGCTACGTAACACTTCTGCTGATCACTTGTGTAACCCCCCAGTGATCTTTCACATTCTAAAACAGCATTTCAGCGATTTAAACTATTCTAACATGCCGTTAGCTGACTTCTATAACACGCTGCCAAATTCAGATGAGGATGCTATGGATTATTGGATACGCTTGAATAAAACAGTCGATGTGGCTGAAGAGTGTTTAAAAAGGCAAGGCCGCCGTATTCATGATCTAAGTCATGAGGTTAGTATGATGTTCCTCAAACACTGCCCTGATGAGTCCCTTTCCAGGGTTTTCAAGTTCAAAGCTGCAGAGAAATGGTTAGCTTCTGAGATTCAGGAACGGCTAGATGAGTATATGCAGGAAAAGAAAGCCTTGAAAGTTTCGCAGTCACGGAGACATGGTATTCGGGAGCACTCTGTTCACTCCCAGTCTTTTTCACCGGTGCCTAGTTCACCCAGTTTAGACACTTCTTTACCATCTACTCTTGTTCCAGCACAGCTTGAGCAATCAGCTGTCAGTGGTGATTGTGTGAAAAGCTTGGTGCAGCTGTTAGACAAACTTGTCACTCAACAGACACAGACGCCCAGTCATAATCATCCTTCCCAGTCAGTTCCTTACAAGGCCTGCAGAGTTTGTAGCGCCACTGGACATTCCACTCTTTCTCATTGTCGGCGTGAAAACCTCTGTTTGAGGTGCTTGTCCCCAGGTCACTGGAAGAAGGATTGTCCATTAAAGGGTGGCGTAGTGTCCAACAGTCAGCAGTTAAAGGTAGTCAACCCTCATTTAGAGTGGAACGATGCAGGTGTAGTTCAGGAAACACTTCATCATTCTGGTGATGCAGAGGCTTTGTTTGAACAGTGTCGCGCTACAATGCCCAGTGGTCACAAACTGATTTATCAGTCCAGCCAGAGAGTGCACACTTTCAGTGAGTTGTTCTATTGCCCGGTTCTGGTCAACTGTCTGGTTTCACTTAAGGGAATGCTGGATTCTGGATCCATGGCTTGTACCATAAACAAAACTGCAGAGGAGAAGCTGCGTGAGGGTGGTGCATTGTCCACAGAGATGCGTTCAGCGAGCAACATTGTATTGGTCGGTTGTGGTGGTGCACAGGCTCAGCCGGAAGGTCTATATGATCTGGAGCTGCAGCTGTATAACACAACGTGCCTTGTTCCAACTCTTGTCGTTCCGGGACAGCGTGATGAACTTATCTTGGGCTCTAACGTGATCAAGCACCTGCTCCATGTAATGAAGAACAGTGACAATTACTGGGATATGGCTTGTAAGCAGACTGATAGGTGCAGTGAAGGAGTTCAGCAGTTCTTGTCTATGTTTATGGGAGTGGACAGGTGGTCGGGGACTGATATGCCTGACAAAATCGGCACCGCCAAGCTTCCCAGAGCGGTCACTCTCAAGCCCAGAAGTGAACACTTGGTGTGGGGCAGACTTCCCGCACATGGTCCCATGTCTCCGGGCAGCACAGTCATTGTGGAACCCACAAGCTCCAGGGCCATACCCCGCAATGTTCTTGTTGGTCGTGTCATTTCTCCCATGTGGGGCGACAGGTGGGTCCCTATGACCATTGTCAACCCATCAGACCATCACATAACCCTCAAGCGCAACTGTAAGCTGGCCGATGTGTCGCCATGTTTGGCGGCTGAGGACTTGGACTTGTTTCAGAGCAACCAAACAATTCAGGGTGCGCCTCATTCCAGCCCTTCGCTCTGTAGTTCTTCCACGAACTCGGCTGGCCCAAGAAACCTGTCAGACATTGGTCTAGGCGACATAGACATTGACTCTAGCCAGCTCAGCGAGTCGTGCAACCGTGAGTTGGTAGATCTACTCTATGAGTACCAGGACATTTTTTCAAAGCATCCACTAGATTGTGGTGAGGCTAAGGGTTATACCCATCGTATCCGTCTTACAGATGACCGTCCATTCCGCCTACCATATCGCAGAGTTCCTCCAGCGCACTACCAGAAGCTGAGACAGGTTCTTTCTGAGATGGAGGAGAGAGGCATTATCAGGAAGTCCACAAGTGATTACGCATCCCCTCTTGTGATGGTTTGGAAAAAGGACGGTGGCCTACGGATATGTACGGACTTCAGGTGGCTCAACGCTCGCACCTTGAAGGATGCCCATCCACTACCACACCAGTCGGACTGCCTTGCAGCATTGGGTGGTAATTGTCTGTTTAGTTCCATGGATCTCACCTCAGGTTTTTACAACATCCCGGTCCATGAAAATGACAAGAAGTACACGGCTTTCACAACTCCAATGGGGCTCCTGGAGTACAATCGGTTGCCGCAGGGTTTGTCCAATAGCCCTGCCTCGTTCATGCGCATGATGCTCAGCATCTTTGGGGACCTGAATTTCTCTAAACTTCTCTGTTATTTGGATGACCTTTTGGTGTTTGCTCCATCTGAGTCTGAAGCACTAGGCCGTCTCCGTGTTGTGTTTCAGAGGATGAGGGAGAACAACCTGAAGTTGGCACCGAAGAAATGTCATCTCATGCAGAAACAGGTGAGGTTCCTTGGACACATTGTTGACAGCGGGGGTGTATCAATGGATCCTGCGAAGGTGGATGCCATAACGAAGTTGACTATTCATGACTTGTTCGACGATGATGGGTCTACCCCATCTGTCCGCAGAATTAAGTCTTTCCTCGGCATGGTATTTTACTACCAGCATTTTATTCCAAGTTGCTCTGCTATCGCAAAGCCACTTTTCGCACTGACTGGTGGACAAAAGAGAAGAGGCAAAACCATTAAGATCCAGAAACACCCAGGTACATTCCGCAAATTGTCTCCTGAGGACTGGACAGATGATTGCACTAGAGCATTTCAGGAGCTAAAGAAAACGCTGTTGGAGTGCGTAGTGCTCGCACATCCAGACTTTGCGAGACCATTCATTCTGTCAGTCGATGCATCTCTGGACGGGCTTGGTGCTGTTCTTTCGCAAGTACCTGAAGGTGAGACCAAGGCCAGGCCGGTCGCCTTCGCTAGTAAGACTCTCAACGCGGCACAGAGAAAGTATCCAGCCCATCGCCTTGAGTTCTTGGCTTTAAAGTGGAGTGTGTGTGAAAAATTCAGTCATTGGCTCAAAGGCCATGAGTTCACGGTCTGGACCGACAACAATCCGCTAACATTTCTTCTGACGAAGCCGAAACTTGATGCTTGTGAACTTCGCTGGGTCTCCAAGCTTGCTTCATATTCGTTTGACCTCAAGTACTTGCCAGGGAGGAACAATGTCGTTGCTGACGCCCTGAGTCGTGATCCATTTGCTAGGGTCATCAGTCAGAGGTTGTTGGGTGAGCCCTACCATGCCCTGGTGGACGAAGCATGTGCTGTGCATGTCGATAGAGTGCAGAAAGTGTTCCAGATCAGCAGTCAGCCTCAGGTCCTGCATGGATGCTACCCCATGCAGTACCTACAGTTTGCAGAAGATCTTGATAGTGCAGAGATTCATGCTCTCTGTGAAGTCCATTCTGACTGGACTTATGCCACTGAGTGTAGGGCCATTTCATTGACACAGTCTGTTCAGCAGCTGATGGCTGGCCAAGACGTTCTTCCTGAGATCTCTACGCAGGAGCTCAAGTCTGCTCAGCAATCAGATCATTGCATTTCCAAAGTGTTATCCTTTGTCAGTGAGAAAAAAAGACCTTCTAGGCGACAGAAATGTGGCGCTGACCTCATGACGTTGAAGCTGTTGAGGCAGTGGAACCATTTGGAACTCCGCAATGGTATCTTGTATAGGGTAGTAAAGGACCCTGTTTCCAAACAGAAGCGATTCCAATTTGTGTTGCCACAAGCTCTGAAAGACAAAGCTCTCTCTGGTATCCACGACCTGGCTGGTCATCAGGGACAGGACCGTACCTTGAGTCTCGCGAGACAGCGTTTCTATTGGCCAGACATGGAAAGAGACATCCGTAGCTATGTTCGTTGTTGTCAGCGTTGTGTGGTTGGAAAGACTCCTGAGCCTGCGGCGCGCGCACCTCTTGAAAGCATTCATACATCCGCACCTATGGAGATGGTGTGCATAGATTTCTGGTCGGCCGAGGATAGCAAAAAGAGGTCAGTGGATGTACTCGTTATCACAGATCACTACACAAAACTGGCGCATGCCTTTCCTTGTGCCAATCAAACGGCCAAACAAGTTGCCAGAAAGTTGTGGGACAATGTATTCTGTGTCTATGGCTTCCCGGAGCGTATTCATTCAGATCAGGGTACCAACTTTGAGAGTAATCTGATAGCAGAGCTCCTCCATTTGGCAGGCGTGGCCAAATCTCACACCAGTCCTTACCATCCTATGGGTAATGGGGGGACAGAAAGATTCAACCGTACCCTCGGTAACATGCTCCGTGCCCTTCCACTCAAGGAGAAACAGAAGTGGCCGCAACAGATTCAGACTCTCACTTTCGCTTACAATGCCACGGTCCATGAAACAACAGGCTACGCGCCTTTCTACCTAATGTTTGGTCGCATTCCCAGGCTACCAGTGGATATTCTTTTCAAGCAAGTGCTGTTTGACCCCAATGTGTCCGACTATGACTGCTACGTCAAATCTCTAATTTCGGGGTTAAAGGATGCCATGGAAATTGCTCAGAGGCATTCATCTGCTGAGCAGCAGCACCAAACGTGCCAGTACAACAAACGTGTTCGAGGTCTTCACCTCAACATGGGTGACCGTGTCTTGGTGGCTAACAAAAGTGAACGTGGTAAGAAAAAATTGGCTGATAGGTGGGAAGATGGCGTGTACACAGTTGTCGAAGCGCATCCCGATGTTCATGTTTACAAGATTAAGGATGTCACTGGACGCACACGGGTTGTGCACAGAAATCTATTACTGGAAGTCAATTTCTTGCCTGTGCTTGACACTAATCAATCAGTTGAGGGACATGATGCTAGCCTTGTTTCAGATTGTGATTCCAATCAGGAGGACAGTAATAGTCCATCTTTTTCCAGCTCTGAATCCGATTTGTCAGCGGCGTCTGAAGTACCTGTTCCGCACAATTCATATTGTGAGACTAGGTCTGTAGTTTCGTCTGAGATCTCAAATTCATTGGACATGATTGGTTTGACTGAGTCAAACGTAGGTAGTCCAGCGTTAACATCTGAACATCTACCTATGCCTTGCCCAGATCCAGCCTCTGGTGTAGTCGTAGCTAGTCCAAATGACAGTAGCTTACACACTGATACAGTAGCCGTGCCTGACTCATTAGTTAGCACTGATCCAGTTACACAAGTTGACAGTTCTATGAGAACTCGTGCAGGTAGACTGGTCAAGTCTGTTAATAGACTGATAGAGTCCATGGTGCAGAAACCCTTGTTGAGGAATAGGGTTGTTTTGAGTTAGGGTGGATCCTGTTTCGATTAGATGGATCATTCTCATATGCTGCCTGTTTTTTGTTTAAAAAAAAAAAAAAAAAAAAAAAAATGCCTTTGTGATTTCAATATGGATAGCCAAGTGCCTTGTGACGTAAGAGGCGTCATATTTCTCTAGGGGGGGATGAGACCTGATCAATCTTGTCCTTCTCTTAATCTCTGAAGGAGATGACTTTTCAGTTGATGTGGACTAGGTCTACGTATACACTTGTGCTGGTACATAGTCTCTTATGGATCTATGGCTGGGCTTAGTTCTGGTTACAGGATTTTGGTGGATTTCAGGGGGGGGTGAATGTAACCCAGTTAAAATAATACCTGTTTTAAATGAATAGACTGTGTGAAATCCCACCAAAATCCCTGTATATGGCAGCATTGTTACACGTTATGTGTGTTAAGTGTACTGAGCTAAAGGTGTACTGTCTCTTTAAGAAGTAGCTAGACTAGCAACGCCATTTTGCGATATCCCTGAGTCAGTGGGAATACAAGCTGAGAGGAGGTCAGTACAGCTAGTTCTCTACACAAAATAATTGTTTTATAATGTTTAACACGATTTTTACTTAGTGTTTGTTGTTAAAGATAAGTATAAGTGTTTCTGGTGTAGTTTTGAGCTATTTGTGTGACAATATCTGGTGGTAAGAGACTATTTTCTTTTAGTCACAAAATACATGTGCTCTACATGTGCACTCTTCACTAGGGAGCTGTAGGCCGGAGTGTATGGCTCAAATGTGCCAGCTCACAGCTGAATGTATGGAGAGGGAGACTCGATGTGTACTCTGTCTACAATATATTGTCTCTATTTTTCCTATCCAGGTATGTGCACTTTATGCTCTTTTCTACCAGTTTAAATACGGTTATTGTTTTCTGTTATCATTATATCGAGTTATATAATTACTATGCTGTTGGTACATGTTTATGCTGCAAATTTATATTTTTCTTATTTGGATAAAAAACAATGTGTGTTTTATTTTTCTTAAGAAAATAGGATTAATGTTAGAGTTTATAAATTTTGGTCTATAAATGTAAAATAATTTGCGTGGAGTCAGTGGGAATACAAGCTGAGAGGAGTAAACAACATCTGCCAACACCAGTGTGTCGCTCTTCTTCCTTCCTTCATACACCAATCCAAAAAACAACAGAACACAACGCAGAGTAATCATTAACGGTAGTGTGTCAGTCAGATGAACAATAAAGACTGGCAGGACACACCCGTTACACAGTAATCTATTATGTTTACTAGTCTGCGTGTGTTATTGGCTGATTGTCTACCCTTGATAAAACCTGTCTGGTCAGGATGTACTATAAGTGGAGTGATTTCCTCTAATCTTCTGGCAAGGACTTTGCAAATAATTTTAAGATCTACGTTTATGAGTGAAATTGGGCGATAGCTAGAAGGCAGTGTAGGGTCTTTGCCTGGTTTAAGAAGTAGGCTAATGTTAGCAGAATTCATGTCTGGGGACAGTACGTTCTCATTTTGAATTTGAGTTACCATTCTGAAAAAGGTTGGTTCTAGCACAGACCAGAATTCTTTGTAGAACTCTACTGGAAATCCATCTGGGCCTGGGGCTTTGTTATTTGGTAGATGCTGCAGGGCTTCATGTAATTCGGATAAAGCAAGTGGTGAATCCAGTGCAACAACTTGTTCATTTTTCAGCTTGGGGAGATTTATATTATTAAGAAATTCTTCAATAGCTGCATTAGAAGGATTAATCTGTGATGAATATAAGGCTTTGTAAAACTCTTTAAAAGCTTTATTTATTTGTTGTGGATCATGAGTAATGTTTCCAGTTGAGACTTTAATAGAAGAGATAGTTGTTTTTTCTTTATTTAGCTTTAACTGGTTAGCAAGGAATTTTCCGGATTTATTGCTATGTTCAAAGTTCTGCCAACGCAACCTTTGCAGTAAAAATTGTGTCTTTTTGTCTCTTATTTCATTTAATTCCAGTTTGAGTTTTCTCAGCTTGCTCATTGTGTGTTCTTGTGGTGAAGCCGCATGGGCAGCTTCTAAGGATTTTATTTTTTCTTCCAATTCTAATACCTGTATTTTTTCTTTTTTTTTCTTATGTGTGCAGTAGGATATTATCTTCCCCCGCATTACTGCCTTTCCTGCTTCCCAAAGAACACACGGTGATGTTCCTGGCAGGTCGTTATTTTCTAAATATGTTGTCCATTCCTTTTTGAAATAATTAATGAAATCTTGTTCTTTAAGTAATGATGTATTTAATCTCCAGTTCCTATTTGTTGGTGTGGTTCTTTTCTGTGCCAGAGAGAGAGATACCGGTGCATGGTCACTGATAGTGATAGGGTGAATCTGAGTGTCTGTGTCATCCATCATAATAGAGTTGCTAACTAAGAAGTTGTCTAAACGAGAATGTGAATGGTGTACTGCTGAGAAGAAGGTGTAATCCCGGAGAGTGGGGTGATGTGAACGCCACGCATCGGAGAGCCCAAAGTCGTTCATATATTGTTTTAGAGTGTCTGCAGACTGCCAGTTCCTTTGACTCACTGCTGTACTGAGCCTGTCGATTTTTGGATGAAGCACCAGGTTGAAATCTCCTCCTATTATTAGTTTGGTGTCAGAATGATCAGAGAGTGCTGTGAAGATATTATGAAAAAAGGAGGGGTCGTCAACATTTGGCCCATATATACAGTGGGTTGCAAAAGTATTCAGCCCCCTTGAACTTTTCAACCTTTTGCCACATTTCAGGCTTCAAACATAAAGATATGAAATTGTAATTTTTTGTGAAGAATCAACAACAAGTGGGACACAATTGTGAAGTGGAACGAAATTTATTGGATATTTTAAACTTTTTTTAGAAATAAAAAACTGAAAAGTGGGGCGTGCAATATTATTCGGCCCCTTTACTTTCAGTGCAGCAAACTCACTCCAGAAGTTCAGTGAGGATCTCTGAATGATCCAATGTTGACCTAAATGACTGATGATGATAAATAGAATCCACCTGTGTGTAATCAAGTCTCCGTATAAATGCACCTGCTCTGTGATAGTCTCAGAGTTCTGTTTAAAGCGCAGAGAGCATCATGAAGACCAAGGAACACACCAGGCAGGTCCGGGATACTGTTGTGGAGAGGTTTAAAGCCGGATTTGGATAGAAAAAGATTTCCCAAGCTTTAAACATCTCAAGGAGCACTGTGCAAGCGATCATATTGAAATGGAAGGAGCATCAGACCACTGCAAATCTACCAAGACCCGGCCGTCCCTCTAAACTTTCAGCTCAAACAAGGAGAAGACTGATCATAGATGCAGCCAAGAGGCCCATGATCACTCTGGATGAACTGCAGAGATCTACAGCTGAGGTGGGAGACTTTGTCCATAGGACAACGATCAGTGGTACACTGCACAAATCTGGGCTTTATGGAAGAGTGGCAAGAAAAAGCCATTTCTCAAAGATATCCATAAAAAGTCTCATTTAATGTTTGCCACAAGCCACCTGGGAGACACACCAAACATGTGGAAGAAGGTGCTCTGGTCAGATGAAACCAAAATCGAACTTATGTTTGGCGTAAAAGCAATACAGCTCATCACCCTGAACACACCATCCCCACTGTCAAACATGGTGGTGGCAGCATCATGGTTTGGGCCTGCTTTTCTTCAGCAGGGACAGGGAAGATGGTTAATATTGATGGGAAGATGGATGGAGCCAAATACAGGACCATTCTGGAAGAAAACCTGTTGGAGTCTGCAAAAGACCTGAGACTGGGACGGAGATTTATCTTCCAACAAGACAATGATCCAAAACATAAAGCAACATCTACAATGGAATGGTTCACAAATAAACGTATCCAGGTGTTAGAATGGCCAAGTCAAAGTCCAGACCTGAATCCAATCGAGAATCTGTGGAAAGAGCTGAAAACTGCTGTTCACAAACGCTCTCCATCCAACTTCACTGAGCTCGAGCTGTTTTGCAAGGAAGAATGGGCAAAAATTTCAGTCTCTCGATGTGCAAGCCTGACAGAGACGTACCCCAAGCCACTTGCAGCTGTAATCACAGCAAAAGGTGGCGCTACAAAGTATTAAAGCAAGGGGGCTGAATAATATTGCACGCCCCACTTTTCAGTTTTTTATTTCTAAAAAAAGTTTAAAATATCCAACAAATTTCGTTCCACTTCACGATTGTGTCCCACTTGTTGTTGACTCTTCACAAAAAATGTCAATTTCATATCTTTATGTTTGAAGCCTGAAATGTGGCAAAAGGTTGAAAAGTTCAAGGGGGCTGAATACTTTTGCAACCCACTGTATTAGCAATACATAAATGCATATTTAGAATCGATAAGTTAAGTATTATAAATCTACCTTCAGGATCTGTTATATTGTTGCTAATGGAAAAGTTTATCCTTCTGTTAATTAGTATGGCCACCCCCCTTTGTTTTGAGTTGTAGCAGGCTGAGTACGCATGAGGGAACTGAGGAGAGGTCAGTGTGTATGTAGGTGTTTTTGACATATGTGTTTCCTGTAGAAAGACAATATCTGCTTGCAAGTTGCTTAGCCGATTAAACATTTTCAATCTCTTTTCCCTCGAACCAGCTCCACGTACATTCCATGTAACAAACCTCAGTGTACTCATGTTAAAACTAGCTGTTTGAGTGTTGGATGTTTACTAGAGGTGTATGTGTTGTATAAGTGTGCTGTATGCCTGTGTTGTATGTTTTGTGTGTGTATCTGCACTATATGTCTGTGTGTGTGTGTCTGTGCCTGCATGTATCGGTCGTGTATGCCTATGTGTCTGCGCTGTGTTTGTGTGTGTCTCCTGTATGTTTGTGTGAGTGTGTGCTGTGTGTGTCTGTTAGATATGCCTGTATGTATGTGTGTGTGTGTGTGTGCTGTGTGTCTCTGTGTGTGTCTGTTAGATATGCCTGTATGTATGTGTGTGTGTGTGTGTGAACAAATCGCTTAAAGTGAATGAACAAATCGCTGTGTGGGTATTGAAAGAGAGAGGGGGAGGAAAAAAAGGTGATACGTAAAATGAAAGTGCACATACAACAACAACAACAAAAAAAGGGAAAACAAATACATCTTAAGGAAGAAGAAAACATTTAAATTATTTAAGGCACTCTGCTTATTAAACCGGCATTAATGATTTTTTTTTTAGACGTATGTCGTATTATACTAGTGGAAAGGTGATATGTTAAAGTATTCGGATAAAGGCGTCGGTGTTGGTACAGATCACCTGATTAGTACAGCCATGGTGTGATATTAATGTCGCGGTAGAGTTGACCGTTAACGTACAGTTTATCCACTGCAATGACGGCCCGGGAGCCTCCTTGGATGAAACGTTTACGGATGGGGAACAGGACCTTGCGTCGCTCCAGGATCTCCTTGGGGAACTGGTCGTTTAAACTAAAGTCCGTTCCTCTCAGTTCCCGGCCGCGGCTCTTTAACAGCTCTTTATGTTGGAAGTGTTCGAACTTAGCCACGATCGGTCTGGGTCTTCGCGCATCCGGCCGTTTACCCCCCAGGCGGTGAACGCGGTGGAAGCCGATGTTTTTAACGGTGTCCTCTGGAAGTTTTAGGTGAGTTTGTATGAATGACTTTACTGTACTTACCGGGTCTTCGTCTGCCTTCTCCGGGATTCCTGCAAAAATTAGGTTGTCCCTCATGCTGCGGGACTGGAGATCAAGAACCGTTTCTTTAATTTTTTTGTTTTCCTCCGAGAGCCGGGTCATTCCCTCGGTGAGCGATTTCACCGACTCTCTCAGAACCGCGTTTTCTGCAGCGAGTGATTCAACCTGCTGCTGGCTGAACTCCATAGATTCCCGCAGGGCCTGAAACTCTTGGTGGAGTATTTCCACTAGAGCCAGGCGAGCGTCGAATCTGGAGAGCTTGTTATTAATGGACTCCAGAACTTCCACCGTGCTGCTGGTATGTGGGCTGGCCGCTCCTGGGGATTCTTCGGGCCGGCTCCTCTTGGTGGATGGCGTCTTATTTGACTTGCTCATGATGACTCTATCAAAGCAGTCGTCTATATAGGCGAATATATCGCAGTGCTCCAGAGTGTTGGAGTTGTTGAGAATAACTAGATAGGAAATAAAGAAAAGACAACCTGAAAAATGGTTACTTATCTTTTGTGCTTGTCTAAGATTAAGCTAGCGGAATAGAAATAAATTAGCTGAAAAATTTAGCAGTGGCCTGCCGCCATTTTCATAAAGCTCCGCCTTCAGCCGGTCTTGCAGTCTGCCGTCTACTCTGTCATTTCCTGTCTCGTTCCTCTTCCTGCTCTGCTCTGAAGTTCCCAAAGCTTTTAAACTAGCAGTTATCAAACCCCTTGTGATGGGTAGAAGCATAGAGGGGGCTTTTATTTTGACACTGGTGTTTTGATTGATCTCGGCTTCACCCGCTATATAGTCTCGCGCAGGGAGAACGAAGTATCGTTTGATCTCGTGGGGGCAAATCTGAGCTCGGCGTCGGGAAGATCCGTGAAGCTGTATGTTGCTAATGTGCATGTTAAACTTTTGGGGAAGACCATAGGAACGTGACTGAGCCTGCTGGCGCCGTGTGTGTGCGAGAAGCCCACATTTACACAGGTACGGTTGCTGTTTAAATGCTTTGTAAATGCTGGCAGTTACGATATGTATTACTGTCGTAGTATTGTCAGGTATTGGTGGTTTTTATTAATAATAACCACAGGAGGTCCCAGTTTAGTGTCTTAATGATGGTTTGTTTATTTATTTTAAAGGGAGAGTGGGGGGCTTTCTGAATCAGCAGTGTGGCGTGACAGATATTGTGTGAGCCCCTGGGGATATCTGAAGTACTACAAAGTGAAGTTGCGCTGTGCATTCCACCTGCTACAGTTAACCGGTCTGTACGGTCAGCAACAATAGCCACTGCTTTTTCTTCTTCCCCTTTTTTTAATACCTCTGCACTACATCATTTTTAAATAGTTAATAAAGGAATATTTTAGTATATTATTGGGAGGCTTTTTGACCCAGGGCAGCCCCTAATATATTTTACCCCTGGTTAATCTGGTGCCTTTTTAATTTAGGAAGGACGGTTAGGAGGCGCACGCTGAAAGGTAGAGGATATTCAGCTCATTTAAGCCGGGTTTCTGTCCCACCTATATTGAAGGTTGCTGTGTCACGTTTGGTTTATTTTTGATTTGATTAGTGTGGGTGACTGGAAGTATATTTATGTAATCTCTTTTCATTGTCTACTGATTTTATTTAATCACAGTGTGTAATTTAGTATGGGGGGTTGAACCTAGGCTGGTATTGTGGTTCCTTCCTTTTTTTTATGCGTGGTTATTTTACCATTAGTAATTAATAACCCATCGAGGCCCAGATTGTGCTAGGGTGATGTGATTTTAGAAGTGGGTCTGATCGCTATGATGTGTGCAGCTGTCAAATTTTCTATCCTTAATAAACCTGTTAATATACCAGCCTCTTAACGTCTCTGCGTGCCTTATTTAGGTAATTCTTTGGGTTGGTTACCGAATAATAATCGAATCAGGTAGCCCTCGGGTCACAATTTGGAATCAGGTAGCCCTCGGGTCACAATTTGGCGTAGTCGGCAGGATTAGAGTGCTGGTGTAGCTTTTCCGAGCATATATTAACCGATTTGTTTGGGGATATTTAATATTTGATAGGGTAGCGGTGCATATAGGGTGATTTTTGGCAGAGAAGAAAACAAAAAGGGTGGAAGAAAAGCAGTGGTTATTTGTTAGCAGATCCAGTGGGACCACGGACCGGGTCGTCTGGGAAGCTGCCAGAAAGGAAGCCGCTATCAAGGAAGACTGCAGACCTGACCGCTCCTCGTGACGCTGGAAACCATTTTTTCTTTTTTCTTTCTTTTGTCTTAAGTACATTGACTCCTTTTGGTGTGTTTTTTTTTGGGCGACATGTCTCTGCCTAATTCTGATATGGAAGAACAACTAAGGGCTTTGAACGAACGTGTGCAGCAGTTGCAAGCTGAAAATGATAGATTGAAAGCTACTGAAGGTGTTAATGTGGGTGCTAGCACCAGTAATGGGGAGGAGACACAAGCCAGTATGCAAGCAGAGGTTAGCCAAAATAGGTTTGAGCGGTATATCTACATTCCAAGAGAGAGAAAATGTCCTAGGTTTTCTGGCAAATCTGCAGATATGCCCTCAGTAGAAGATTGGGTTGAGGAGGTGCGCAGGTCTTTGGAAGGTCGTCACATGTCGCCACGTGAGCAAGCCTTATTTATATACGATCATTTAGATGGGGAAGCTAAAACGGAGATTAAATTTCGCCCAGCGAGTGAAAGAAATGATCCAGAGAAAATTCTCACCATTCTGGTTGATATTTATGGCTGTTCTAAATCTTATATTGGATTACAAAAGCAATTTTTCCACCGTCGACAGTTAGAAGGGGAGTCTTTGCGAGAATATTCGCATTCTCTTTTATCCCTAATGGAGATTATTAAACGCCAAAGCCCTAGGCCCATTGCAAATGGCGATCATTTGGTACGGGATCAATTCATTGAGTACGTCCGGGATAGCATGTTACGGCGGGAGTTAAAACGTACAGTGAGGCTTAACCCTAATGTTCCCTTTTTAACTATACGCAGTGATGCTATTCGTTGGGTAGAAGAAGGTGAGCATGGGGGATTGGCAAGGACCCGCGCATACTCCTGTGATACTCAACTTGAGGTAGTAGGTGAGTATAGGGCTGCCAGCCAAGCAGTAACGGCTCAACCTAGTAATGAATTAGCTGAATTGAAGGAGTGTTTGAAAAAGCAGCAAGCTCAACTGGATATGTTGTTGACACATTTGTCTTTGGGTAATAAGTCACCTTCTACACAGGGGGCTTCCTTGGGTCAAACTGCTCCATCTTATCCATATGATTCTTTTGGTAGGCCTATTTGTGTTCGTTGTAAGCAACCAGGCCATATTGCAAGGTTTTGTCGGGAAGGTAGAGGATCTAACCCAGTATCTAGGGGGGGTAGGTTTCCAGATAGTGGGGGATCGAGGAGCGCGGGTATTCCGTTCAAGCCGCAGGAAAACTAATACCGGCTGGTGGGGAGGGCCAACCGCCAGCTAGGCATATTGAAGGCTCCACTTTGCCCTCTAGCCCATTATCTAGATTAATGGGAGTTTGTCCTGTTATTGATGTATGCATGGGAGGGGTTTCTGTTCCTTGCTTACTAGATACAGGCTCTATGGTTACTACTGTTACTGAAACATTTTTTAATCAACATTTTCAGTCTGTTTTTAGACCCTTACAGCAATGTCGCTGGCTTCAACTTAGGGCAGCTAATGGTTTGGAAGTTCCCTATATTGGCTACTTGGAGTTGGATATGCAAGTATTAGGTAGGACCTTGGCGGCAATGGGTGTTTTGGTTATTAGAGATCCTGTTGATCCCCATAGTAAAATTCAAAAGTCTAGGGTCCCGGGATTATTGGGCATGAATGTTATCGGCCAGTGTTACCGTGAATTGTTTGAACAACATGGCTCGACTCTTTTTCAGGCCCCTCCTTTGCAGTCGGTGGGGTATGTTTGGAAGCAGGCTTTCAAAGAATGCCATCAGTTAGATTGCCTGCCTTTGAGTGGTTGCCTGGGCCCAGTGAAGGTAGCAGGACGTATGGCCATCCGCATTCCAGCAGGCTCAGTTCAATTGGTGGAAGCTATTGGCAATCAGCATGTGGGGTCATCACTACAGTCAGTATTGCTGGAGCCTGGGAACAGTAAGCTACCACCTGGCATTTTACTTTCTAGAGCCTATCTTTCTTTTAGTAGAGGCCAGACTTGGGTGCCGGTAGTTAATGTGGAGACCAGAGATGTGTGGCTACCACCCCGTACTGTGTTGGGAAGTCTATTTTTGGTAGCGCTACAAACCAAAAACCCGGTGGTGATTTTGGAGGAGAGGGTTGAAGATCAGGGGAGTGTTGCCATTATACAGGCACTACAGGTTGAGGGTCAGCCACTAGATCTGTCTAATCTTTCTTGGCCTACCTTGTCATTAGCTCAGGGGCAAAAAGGGAAAGAGTTGCTCCAACGGTATAGTGGGGTCTTTAGCCAAACTGAAGGTGATCTAGGGTGTACCAGCTTAGTACAACACGAAATTCCATTGATTGATGATACACCAGTTCGTCAACGTTATCGCAGGCTTCCACCTTCCCAGTATGAGCAAGTTAAGGCACATATTCAAGAGCTTTTAGAGAGGGAAGTGGTGCGGGTGAGCTGTAGTCCCTATTCCTCTCCAATTGTTGTGGTCCAGAAAAAGGATGGCACTCTACGGTTATGTGTTGACTACAGGCAGTTGAATACAAAGACTAGAAAGGATGCTTACCCATTACCAAGGATTGAGGAATCTTTGGATGCTTTGGCGGGTGCTCGATTGTTCTCGACCTTGGATCTGACTAGTGGATACAATCAAGTCCTTATGGCAGAAAAGGACAAGCCAAAAACAGCATTCTGCACTCCTTTCGGCCTTTTTGAGTTCAATCGAATGCCTTTTGGCCTCTGTAATGCGCCCAGTACCTTTCAGCGACTCATGGAACGTATTTTTGGAGATGAACGCTTTCAGTCTTTGTTACTGTACCTGGATGACATTGTGGTCTTTTCCTCCTCTTTTGAGTCCCACTTACAGCGTTTGGAGATGGTTTTGGGAAGATTACAACAGCACAACTTGAAACTAAAACTTGAGAAATGTCATTTCTTTCAGGATGAAGTCCATTACCTTGGACATGTGATCTCTGCCTCGGGGGTAGCGACTGACCCTGATAAGATTACCGCGGTGTCAGAATGGCAGCGTCCAACCACGGTGAAGGAACTTCGATCTTTTCTTGGGTTCGCTTCTTACTACCGGCGATTTGTCCCTCAATTTGCTAGATATGCTGCGCCGCTTCATAAATTAGTGGCCACCCTTCAAGGAGCTAAGTCGAGACCCAGACTGAGCCTACTAGATGGGCATTGGAGTGACGAATGTGAGGAGGCATTTCGCCTACTCAAAGACAAGTTGGTAACTGCACCTGTTTTGGCATATGCAGATTTTGCCAAGCCTTTTATCTTGGAAGTAGATGCAAGTCATACGGGTCTGGGGGCTGTGTTGTCACAGGAACAAGAAGGAAAACCACGTCCAGTAGCATACGCAAGCAGGGGGTTGCATCCTACAGAGAGAAATATGTCTAATTACAGTTCCATGAAATTGGAGCTTTTGGGGTTGAAATGGGCCATTACTGAGAAATTCAGAGAATACTTATTGGGGGCCAAGTTTACAGTGCTAACCGATAATAACCCTCTGAGCTATCTCCAGACTGCCAAGTTGGGTGCAGTTGAGCAGCGCTGGGCCTCACAGTTGGCTCTTTTTAATTTTGACATTAAGTATCGACCTGGAAGCACCAATAGAGCTGCTGATGCTTTGTCCCGACAACCTGACTTACCTGCACCTTCTTATATTGAAGACCTTGCTCCTGGGTTCTCTGTTCCACCCATTGGTCCAAATTTGTCTGGTGGGCCTCCGTGTGTTGGGTCCTTGGCTACTATAGACGCCCTTCCTATACGTCGAAAAGTAGATCTTGTAGCCCTCCAATCAGCGGATCCAACAATAGGAGCTTTTCTAGTGTATTGGGGGTGGGGCCGACCCCCTTCTTCTGAAGAGCGAGCAATGGAAAAGAAACCTGTACTGGGACTGGTCAAGCACTGGAAACGGATAAGAGAGAGAGGTGGGGTGCTCTACCGCCTGACTCATGGGCCAGGGGAGTACAAGGAGTTTTTGCAGTTGCTGTTACCAGAGACATTACAGGCCGAAGTATTAACTGCTCTTCATGACGACCATGGCCATCAGGGGTGTGAACGAACAGCATACCTAGTGCGGCAGAGGTGCTATTGGCCCCAGATGGGGAAGGACATCGAACGGTGGTGTCAGCAGTGTGCCCGTTGTGTAGTAGCTAAAGCTAAGTTTCCAAAGGTGCGAACTTTTCCAGGGCATTTGTCTGCCTCTAAACCTCTGGAAATCCTTGCTATAGATTTCACTTTGCTTGAGAAGGCCAGCGATGGTCGAGAGAATGTACTGGTGGTGACAGATGTTTTTTCAAAATTCACACAGGCATTCCCTACTTCTGACCAAAAAGCCAACACTGTGGTACGTACCCTGATCGAGAAGTGGTTTTATGTGTATGGGGTGCCGCAACGAATACACTCGGATCAAGGCCGGTGCTTTGAAGGTGAGATGCTAAAAGCATTATGTAAATTGTATGGGATACAGAAAAGTCGAACAACACCATACCACCCTGAAGGTAATGGGCAGTGCGAAAGGTTTAACCGCACTATGCATGATTTACTGAGAACCTTGCCCGTGGAGAAAAAACGAAGATGGCCACAACAGTTACCCCAGTTATTGTTTGCATATAACACCACTGTGCATCAGTCAACAGGCCACACCCCATACGAATTGATGTTTGGGAGGAAACCTCAACTACCCATTGACGCACTGCTGGGCGTTGCGGAAGAAGAAATTGTGGAGGGTATGGTAGGAGATTGGGTGCAAGAGCAGCAAGAGTTCCTACGGTTTGCTTATGCAAGTGCACAGCGGCAACTAACAGCGGCCACCAGGCGGCAAGTACCGACCTCATTAAAGGGGATTGCCCCTGTGCTTCCTTATGGTACTATAGTCTATAGAAGGAATCACCTTCAAGGTCGGAATAAGATTCAAGACATCTGGGATAGTACGCCGTATGAAGTGGTGAAGTGCCTGGATGGAGGTGGCAGAGTTTACACCATTAGGCAAGTAGACGGTCTAGGTCCTACCAGAAACCTGCACCGGTCTGAATTACGAGTGGTCCCGGGACAAGTTACATCCCCAGTGGCTTCACAGAGAGAACACTCGAGTAGGGTTGAATCAGTGGAGGAGCATTCTACAGAAAGTAGTAGTGAAGAGGATTCAATTTTTGGCCAGTGGATGGTGAGGCAAGAGGCTGTTCCAGAGTTAGACCTGAACATAGAGCCAGTAGGAAACCTTGTCCCACCAGAGCCTGAGTTATCCCCGTCAGTGGCATCAGTGCCAGTACGACGTTCAGCCCGGAAAACGGCCGGCCAGCATTCGAATTTGTATAACCTCCCACGATCAGTCACCTTCCAGCATGAGGAGGTAGGGGCTACAGCTCAGCCCAGTCTTAATACAGTCCAGTGTTTCTTTAGACCATGGTAACCCTTGTGGTTTGTTTGTCACCGGGACGGTGACATTTCAAAGTAGGGGTGGATGTGATGGGTAGAAGCATAGAGGGGGCTTTTATTTTGACACTGGTGTTTTGATTGATCTCGGCTTCACCCGCTATATAGTCTCGCGCAGGGAGAACGAAGTATCGTTTGATCTCGTGGGGGCAAATCTGAGCTCGGCGTCGGGAAGATCCGTGAAGCTGTATGTTGCTAATGTGCATGTTAAACTTTTGGGGAAGACCATAGGAACGTGACTGAGCCTGCTGGCGCCGTGTGTGTGCGAGAAGCCCACATTTACACAGGTACGGTTGCTGTTTAAATGCTTTGTAAATGCTGGCAGTTACGATATGTATTACTGTCGTAGTATTGTCAGGTATTGGTGGTTTTTATTAATAATAACCACAGGAGGTCCCAGTTTAGTGTCTTAATGATGGTTTGTTTATTTATTTTAAAGGGAGAGTGGGGGGCTTTCTGAATCAGCAGTGTGGCGTGACAGATATTGTGTGAGCCCCTGGGGATATCTGAAGTACTACAAAGTGAAGTTGCGCTGTGCATTCCACCTGCTACAGTTAACCGGTCTGTACGGTCAGCAACAATAGCCACTGCTTTTTCTTCTTCCCCTTTTTTTAATACCTCTGCACTACATCATTTTTAAATAGTTAATAAAGGAATATTTTAGTATATTATTGGGAGGCTTTTTGACCCAGGGCAGCCCCTAATATATTTTACCCCTGGTTAATCTGGTGCCTTTTTAATTTAGGAAGGACGGTTAGGAGGCGCACGCTGAAAGGTAGAGGATATTCAGCTCATTTAAGCCGGGTTTCTGTCCCACCTATATTGAAGGTTGCTGTGTCACGTTTGGTTTATTTTTGATTTGATTAGTGTGGGTGACTGGAAGTATATTTATGTAATCTCTTTTCATTGTCTACTGATTTTATTTAATCACAGTGTGTAATTTAGTATGGGGGGTTGAACCTAGGCTGGTATTGTGGTTCCTTCCTTTTTTTTATGCGTGGTTATTTTACCATTAGTAATTAATAACCCATCGAGGCCCAGATTGTGCTAGGGTGATGTGATTTTAGAAGTGGGTCTGATCGCTATGATGTGTGCAGCTGTCAAATTTTCTATCCTTAATAAACCTGTTAATATACCAGCCTCTTAACGTCTCTGCGTGCCTTATTTAGGTAATTCTTTGGGTTGGTTACCGAATAATAATCGAATCAGGTAGCCCTCGGGTCACAATTTGGAATCAGGTAGCCCTCGGGTCACAAGAAACCAAATCTTGATGTTAGCATACTGTCTAATTACAGGCCTATTTCTAACTTACCATTTATATCTAAGATCTTAGAAAAATCTGTGGCCCAACAACTTAGTTCATATCTACATAAGAACCATATATATGAAAAATTTCAGTCTGGATTCAGGCCACACCACAGCACTGAGACGGCTCTAGTTAAGATAACTAATGATCTTCTTCTTGCCTCTGATCAAGGCTACGTATCCCTGTTAGTGCTACTTGACCTCAGCGCAGCTTTCAATAAAATAGACCACAATATTCTCCTAGAAAGGTTAGAAAACATGGTTGGAATCACAGGGACAGCCCTATCATGGTTCCAGTCTTACCTAACAGAACGTTATCAGTTCGTTAGTGTAAACAATTTATCTTCCAGTTATTCAAAAGTAAGATTTGGAGTTCCGCAGGGCTCTATTTTAGGAGCATTATTATTTACACTATACATGTTACCGTTAGGCAGAGTTATAAGCAACCACGGTATCAACTTTCATTGTTACGCAGACGATACTCAACTGTACATATCAGCCAATCCTGATGACAAATACAGATTAAAGAAAATGCAGGACTGTGTAAAAGACGTGAAATGCTGGATGGAGGAACTTCCTCCTACTAAACAGTAACAAAACAGAGGTTCTCCTTCTGGGTCCAAAATTAGCAAGAAATAAACTACAAGATTTAATTTTAAATCTCGCTGACTTTCCAGTTACACCTGGCTCAGCAGCAAAAAATCTTGGCGTTATAATAGATTCAGATTTATCATTCGACATAAGAACGGGCTTTTCATACGGAGCACACGGGAACGTTTTAAGCTGCTCCAGACTGCTCTTGCTAAAGTCCAGCTTGCTACCTCACACTAACTAACGCACTTTAAGTGCTGTTTCAGACGGTTTCGGGGTTTCGGTCGAGGGGGCGTGGCAAACCCCCTCACGTACACACTCGCGGCATATAAAGGCAGTCTGGTCGAGCTGATCTCCTAACAGCTGTCTGCAATTTACACTCCTATTTACCCCGCCCAGTCGCTGAGGCGTCAGCTGTTGTGTGAAGACCTAACTCGGGTAAAGACCTGCGAGTCTACCTGCGCGAGTCCTGCTGCCTCCCAAAATGTGCTTCCAACACATCCCCGTCATCTGCGGTATGCACAGAAGGCGCAAAATAACACACAGGCGCCAGAATCATTCTAACTTAAGGCCACTATGGCAAACCACGCCCACTGCTGCCTCATTCTCAGTTGGGCTGTGGAACTGCCAGTCAGCCGTTAACAAAGCTTTTATCGCCTCTTATGCCAATAATTTATCATTACAACTACTGGCTCTGACTGAGACCTGGATTAAACCAGAAAACACTGCTACTCCGGTGGCACTATCAAACAATTATTCCTTCTCTCATACCTCTCGTCCCTCAGGAAGAGGAGGTGGGACTGGCCTATTGATTGCAAATGGCTTGAAACACACGCCACTGCTACCAACAAATACGTACACCTCTTTTGAGTATCATGCCACGCTGGTTAATACTCCAGCTAAACTTGGCATTATTGTCATCTATCGTCCTCCTGGGCAAATGGGCGAGTTTACAAATGAACTTGATATGCTGCTTTCTTCTATCCCAGATCAAGACTGTCCCATGCTTATTCTAGGTGATATGAACATCCACCTTGACAGTCCGTGCTCCACAGACTTCATATCCCTCATGCACTCTTTCGATCTGGAGCAGGTTCCAAGCCCTCTGACTCATAAAGCTGGTAAAAATCTGGATTTAATTTTTACACGCAACAGTGACACTGACTCGCTAACTGTCACCCCTCTGCACCTCTCGGATCACTATTTCATACAACTCAATGTGTGTATTGAGAAAAAACCAAAAGCTGCTCCAACTATGGTCTCGTTCCGCCGCAATCTTAGAGACCTCTCGGCCGACCAGTACTCCTCACTGGTCACTGATAATATGCCTCCACCAGGCTCATTTTCATCACTCAATGTAAATGATGCCACTGATGCACTCTGCTCTACGCTAAGCTACCTTCCACTGTCAGAGCAGGGGCGTCCCTCGCTATTTTTAAGAAACTCCTGAAGACAGAGCTCTTCAGGGAGCACTTACTCTAATCGCCTCTTGCATTCTAACCACTACCAACCTCATCTCCTTGCCCTCCTTCCCTTCTCTACCCCGCTATTACCCTTTGGCCTCCTTTAAGGCCTGACTATGTTTGTTCTATGTACCTCATTATTTGTAAGTCGCTTTAGATAAAAGTAATGTAATGTAATGTAATGTAATGACACATAGGCAGCATCACTAGGACAGCTTTTCTACATCTTCGCAACATTGCCAAGATAAGAAATGCCCTACCCCTGTGTGATGCAGGAACACCAGTACATGCCTGTATTACTTCCAGGCTAGACTATTGTAACGCACTACTGTCAGGATGTATGTAAAACTAGAAAATTTCATCATATCAGTCCAGTGCTATCATCACTTCATTGGCTGCCTGTTAAATTCTGTATTGATTATAAAATTCTTTTATTGACATATAAAGACCTACATGGGCTCGCTCCTGAGTACCTACAAGACCTTATTTCCCATTACGAGCCATCACGACTACTCAGATCCCAGAGTGCTGGCTTATTAATAGATCCTAGAATTCATAAGCCTGCAGCTGGGGGAAGAGCTTTTTTCTTATAAAGCCCCCAAACTCTGGAATGATCTTCCAGAAAATGTTCGGGACTCAGACACAGTCTCAATCTTTAAAACTAGGCTGAAAACTCACTTGTTCAGTTTAGCTTTTGGTAGGTAATGTTCCCCCTTAGATAAAGGCAGAAGACGCTGGTGCTGTCATCCCACTGCTGTCATCCCACTGCTCGCACGCGATTACTTAGGTTTGTGGACGGTGGAGCGTAGGGATGCCAAACTGTTTCAGAGTGCTCTCGTGTCTGTGTGTCCTTCTGGTTCTTTCCTTTTAGTTAAGCTGTCATTGAATTGACAAGCAGACATTGAAGGATGACTGACTGTCGAGCCCTCCTGCTACCCATTTCAGACCAGCTGCCCACGCCCCAGCTACCGCCACGTACCTTGGACTAACTGCCCACCCTACACTGATGTTTTCATACACTCCTAGCTATTACTACTACTAATACTACTGCTATTAAAGTTAGTAGTATAATCACTTGTAGGTAGTTTGACCAGAGGAGGATGGGTCCCCCCTGGTGAGCCTGGTTCCTCCCAAGGTTTCTTCCTCAGTTCTCAGGGAGTTTTTCCTTGCCACTGTTGCCCCTGGCTTGCCTGCTGGGGGGTTTTTACATTCTTGTTAAAACTTTGTCTTTTCTGGAATTTTGTGAAGCTACTTTGTGACAACATCCGTTGTAAAAAGCGCTATACAAATAAATTTGATTTGATTTGATCTTTTCCATTGTGTGTAAATGTACAGGGGTTGGACAATGAAACCGAAACACCTGTCATTTTAGTGTGGGAGGTTTCATGGCTAAATTGGACCAGCCTGGTGGCCAATCTTCATTAATTGCACATTGCACCAGTAAGAGCGTGAAGAGTGTGAAGGTTCAATTAGAATAGAATTAGAATAGATTTCAGCTTTATTGTCATTGTGTATGTCGCAAGTACAAAGCAACGAAATGCAGTTTGCATCTATCCAGAAGTGTTTAGCAGAAATATAAATATGTATGTTACAAATGTACAGCAAGTATAGTATATACAGATTAAAAATATGAGGGGGTATAGACATGAAGGGGGTCGCCCGTCAGTACCTGAGTGAGCTCCTCTCCCACTATGAACTATCACGCCTACTTAGATCACAAGGTGCTGGCTTACTACTGGTACCTAGAATTAATAAAGTTACATCGGGGTTTTCTCATACAAAGCCCCCCAGCTCTGGAATAATCTTCCTATTAATGTTCGGGAATCAGACACAGCCTCAATCTTTAAGTCTATTCTAAAAACTTATTTGTACAGTCAAGCATTTGGTGATTAGTCTTCCCTGTCAGGTCTAGACCTGCTCGAGTCTCTACTGCTCTTTTTTACTGTAATCTGTGGTCAGCCACTCTTTACAGAACTGACTCTGTGTTTTTTCTTTCCTTTCTCTGCCGAACTGATCAGCTGCCCATCCTGTGCGTCTGATGCTGTTGCCTCTTCTACCTTGATTGGTGCTGCTGCTCACCAGCCTTCTGGACCGGTTTGACCACCACTGAACTTCTTGCTTTACGGCACTGTGCAATCTTTTCCCACTTTACTATAATACTTCATACTAATAATGTTTGCTATCCGGTGTCGACCAGAGGTGGTTGGTTAGTGTAGTGGGTAACACCTCTGCCTTCTACGCTGTAGACTGGGGTTCAATCCCCACCTGGGTAAACACCCTACACTATACCATTAAGTGTCCTTGGGCAAGACTCCTAACACCACCTTCGCCTACCTGTATAAACTGATCAAATTGTAAGTCGCTCTGCATAAGAGCGTCTGCTCTTACGTAAATGTATTAATGTATTAGGATGGGTTCCCCTTCTGAGTCTTGGTTCCTCTCAAGGTTTCTTCCTCTTTAGGGAGTTTTTCCTTACCACCGTCGCCGCTGGCTTGCTCACAGGGGCTCGGACCCAGATTTTCTTTCTTCTTTTCTCTTCACTCTGTAATACTGATTGTTTTGTAAAGCTGCTTTGTGACAACACCTGTTGTAAAAAGCGCTATATAAATAAATTTTGCTTGCTTGCTTATACAGGTTATAAACAAGAATGTACATGTTATAAATATGAAGGGGTATAAAGTACTATGAACTATGAATAAATATGAAGGGGTATAAAGCACTATGAACAGGTTATAAATATGAAGGAGGATAGGTATGTACTTATGAACAGGTAGAATATTTACACATTATATACAATAATGGGCAGTATATACAACAGATGTAAGTGCCAGTAAGTGGTGTTGAGAGGTGTTTAAGTCTGTGTGTTATTGGTGTGTGTTAGGGTACAGTCCATTGTTATTTGTTTAGAGATCAGGAGGCAGAGTTCAGGAGTGTGACAGCTGTTGGAAAGAAGCTGTTCCGGTACCTGGTGGTCTTAGTCCGGAGGCTCCTGTAGCGCTTCCCAGGGGGCAGGAGGGTGAAGAGTCTGTGTGCTGGGTGACTGAGTTCTTTGATGATTTTCCCAGCCCTCTTCAGACACCGCTTCCTGTAGATGTCCTCTATGGCAGGAAGTGGTGCACCGATGATGCGCTGGGCAGTTTTCACCACCCTCTGCAGCGCCTTCCGGTCTGAGGCAGAGCAGCACCCGTACCATACTGTGATGCAGTTGGTCAGGATGCTCTCAATGGTGCAGCGATAAAAGTTCACCAGGATGTCTGAGGACAGGTGGTTCATCCTCAGACTCCTCAGAAAGAAGAGGCACTGGTGAGCCTTCTTTACCAGCTTGGAGCAGCTGGTCGTCCAGGTGAGATCCTCAGAGATGTGGACACCAAGGAACTTGAAGCTGTTCACACGCTCCACTGCCGTCCCCTTGATGTGGAAGGGTGGATGTGGGTCAGCATTCCTTCTGAAGTCCACATTGAGCTCCTTAGTTTTCTCAGCGTTGAGCAGAAGGTTGTTTGTGTCGCACCACTCAGCCAGATGATCCGCCTAGAGATAGGCTGTCTCATTGTTGTTTTTGATGAGGCCAATCACCGTGATGTCATCTGCAAACTTAATGATGGTATTGGAACCATCGACAGGCTTGCAGTCATGGATGAAGAGGGGGTAGAGGAAGGGACTCATCACACAGCCTTGAGCAGTGGTTGTCCAACCGGACATGTTGGGGTCAGTTGGTCAGGAAGACCAGTTGCACATGAGGGAACTAATGCCCAAGTCTGCAAGTTTTGTGATGAGTTTTGAGGGGATGACTGTGTTGAATGCTGAACTGAGGTCTACGAACAGCATCCTGACGGAGGTATTTTTATTGTCCAGGTGTGAGAGGACAGAGTGCAGTGCTATGGAGACTGCATCCTCTGTGCTCCTATTCTGGCGGTATGCAAATTGGGGGGTGTCCTGGGTGGGGGGGAGACAGGATTTGAGCTGTGCTAGGACCAGCCGCTCAAAGCACTTTGTGATGATGGGGGTGAGGGCTACCTTTTATTGTCCTCACAGAGGGTTTCACACGTTGAATGAGTGGTGAGTATCGAGGTGTGAGGAAAAGGGAAAGATGGTCAGATTGTCCAATGTGGGGGAGGGGTGTTGCTTTGTATGCCCCAGGCAGGTTGGAATAAACATGGTCCAAAGTCTTGTCCCCTCTGGTATGGCAGGAGACATGTTGGTGGAATCTGGGGAGGACTGTTTTCAGGTTGGAGTGATTGAAGTCACCAGCAACAATAGGGTAAGAGCACAGTTTTGCTCAAAATATTGCAATGCACACAACATTATGGGTGACATACCAGAGTTCAAAAGAGGACAAATTGCACGTCTTGCTGGCGCATCTGTGACCAAGACAGCAAGTCTTTGTGATGTATCAAGAGCCACGGTATCCAGGGTAATGTCAGCATACCACCAAGAAGGACGAACCACTTCCAGCAGGATTAACTGTGGACGCAAGAGGAAGCTGTTTGAAAGGGATGTTCGGGTGCTAACCGGGATTGTATCCAAAAAACATAAAACCACAGCTGCCCAAATCATGGCAGAATTAAATGTGCACCTTAACTCTCCTGTTTCCACCAAAACTGTCCATAGGGAGCTCCACAGGGTCAATATACACGGCCGGGCTGCTATAGCCAAACCTTTGGTCACTCGTGCCAATGCCAAACGTCGGTTTCAATGTTGCAAGGAAATCTTGGGCTGTAGACAATGTGAAACATGTATTGTTCTCTGATGAGTCCACCTTTACTGTTTTCCCCACATCCGAGAGAGTTACGATGTGGAGAAGCCCCAAAGAAGCGTACCACCCAGACTGTTGCTACCCAGAGTGAAGCATGGGGGTGGATCAGTGATGGTTTGGGCTGCCATATCATGGCATTCCCTTGGCCCAATACTTGTGCTAGATGGGTGCGTCACTGCCAAGGAATACCGAACCATTCTGGAGGACCATGTGCATCCAATGGTTCAAACATTGTATCCTGAAGGCGGTGCCGTGTATCAGGATGACAATGCACCAATACACACAGCAAGACTGGTGAAAGATTGGTTTGATGAACATGAAAGTGAAGTTGAACATCTCCCATGTCCTGCACAGTCACCAGATCTAAATATTATTGAGCCACTTTGGGGTGTTTTGGAGCAGCAAGTCAGGAAACATTTTCCTCCACCAGCATCAATTAATTAACTTTTTTCATAGGAAATGTATATAGGTATATACTGCTGCTTAACACAGTATTAAGATGCCAAAAGTGGTATTTGTACTGACTATGTAGGTACAAATGTCTTCAGGCTCCTTTAGTTTATATTCAGAAATTAGGTGCACTGTCACTTTAAGAGCTAAGCAGCTACGGTCTGGAGCTGGACATGATTTTAGGTAGTTATGAGTGAGCAGCAGTAGGGTACAGGTAGCAACATAGTTTTCTTACAGTTGTGTTGCATCTCATATTTGGAACAACCTAACCATGGTTTGAAAGTTTGTTTTAATTTAATTTCATAACGTGTACAGTCAGGAATAAATCATTTCTGTTCCTTCTTACATAGAGCCAGTGGAAGTTGTTTCTTTGTTTCTTCTCTGAATAACGCAGACACAAGTAAAGACGTTGCTACAGCCACTGTAGAACATTGTTCAGATCACACACAGATTAAAGCTCTAACAACATTCATATCCAGATCAACGCTCTAATAACATTCCTTTCCAGATTACAGCTCTAACAACAGTCATTTCCAGATTACAGCTCTAATAACACTAATTTCCAGATTACAGCTCTAACAACATTAATTTCCAGATTAAAGCTCTAATAACATTCATATCTAGATTAAAGCTCTAGTGACATTCATATCCAGATTACAGCTCTATTAACATTCATATCCAGAATGCTGTCTATTTGAAATGAGGCAAAGAACTTGCTAGTAAATTGCTATAAATAAAAAAATTACAATACAACGGTATACGGTATAAATTAGTTTATCATATAATAACATTTTGCTGTTTTCAAAAAACATGAATAAAAAAGCATCTTAAAATATCTTCTATATCTCAGTCAGTGTAGTGTTATTAATGACATAATTTAAAGAGTATGAAAATGATAAACGGCCATTTAGACACTGGTCGTTTGTTGTTCAAACAGTTTGATCAGCAGTGAAATTGAAACAACTGTGTTCTGTTCAGCCTGTAACTGATTAATAAAAGTCTTTAGTGTAACTGTAACTATACATTGGAATATTTTGGAAAATCTTTTCCATCTCGTCAGATCCTGCTGGTGGGGGCTAAAGAGACTTGCGTGCTCTCCTGGAGAAACTTTAGACTTGCGTGTGTAACGGGTTCGACACTGGTAGTGTGGTTCCGCGTACTGTTTGGACCAGACCTAGGCTTGTGAAAGAGCTGGTGAGCTTTGAAGGACAAATTCAGTGACTGAGACCATGTTATATAAAAA
The DNA here is from genome assembly GCF_015220715.1 of Pygocentrus nattereri. Classification (NCBI taxonomy): domain Eukaryota; kingdom Metazoa; phylum Chordata; class Actinopteri; order Characiformes; family Serrasalmidae; genus Pygocentrus; species Pygocentrus nattereri. The sequence continues at coordinate 21,817 of NC_051238.1, read as the reverse complement.
AAAATAGCACAATTGGCTGAGTTTAATTGGGGTCTTATGAAACCTAGAGATTACCAGCACATCAATAAATAATACACATGAATCAAATGAATGGACAAATAAAAGAAAATAAAAAATAAAAATGTGTAAGTGTGTGTGTGTGTGTGTTTCAGTTCAGTTCCAAGGTGTTCTCTTCTACATGCATTTGCTTTCTTTCCTGTTTCAGAATTTGGCTCGCCACTCCTTACCGGAGAGATCAGAATTCAAAAAGGGGACCAGTGGATGGGGTGTCCTGCTATCAGAGCTGTATCACTCAAGGTTCCACGTGTTCAAGAAACCTGACAGGAGGAATCAGGACCGTTCGAGTTGATGATGCCAAAGGGAAGGGATTCCACACTGTTAGGCTGTCTCAAGGCTCTAAAGGGGTCCAATAAAACCTGACCTGTACACCAAACAGGCATAAAGTTGCATGTTTTTTCCTCCATGGCACAATTCCATCGTGTACACACACATAAATAATACAACATAATACCACATACAACAAATAAATCTTGTAACGATTCAAATGAATCATATAACTTCGATTCACAGGAAAATAAATAGTCCCAATAATGAAATATTTTCATATTATGACAATAATAACCACATTAACCGTCAATAAAATTAATAATCTGACACACAAAACATTCCAACGTATATAACTTTTAACTGTACAATTTTATAATATGATTTTAGGAATAATATTACTTACTGAGAACATTAACAATATTTCCCTGAGCATATAACCTTAACTGCTCAGCAAAGGTAAGAACATAAGGGAACCATAGCATAGCTTTCACCAAAAAGTGCTAAAAACATGGGCAATAAGCACCGTCAGGTGGCCATAACAGGTAAAAACATCAACCACGTTGGAATTTTCACTCATGCACACGGTGCCGCCATCTTACACACACAAGCTGCACCGATTGTACAGGGCTCTGCATATATATATATTTATATTTATGAACTGCTCGGTAATGCCAACATCTTATATTTAATAAGAGAAATAAGCTAATATCACACCGAACACCATTTTGAACTAATTTTACGGTTATATAATCAGAACTATTTGTAATAACCACTTTAATTCACAAAACGTGTCTTACCAAAGCTCAGTAAACGCATTCAGTGTCAAAATGGAGTTACAGGGCTTCTTGGATGTGGTATCTCACTCAGATAAAACTTCTGACAGAGAGCTCAGCTGCACGTCTGTGCTGAACGAGCACAAAGAGAAAAAAGGGAAGAGAAAGTTCGTACCAAACCTCAAGTCATGAGTGTGGTAGGAGGGGCTTGAACCTGATTGGCTAGTACTCTTTAGCTCAAACAAGTAAAATTAATATGCATATATAATTTTTATCACTGTGAATAATTAATTATTAACTGTCTACAAAGTCTAAGTTTACAGTGATATAAGATTTTAAATTAAATAGGATTTTCTGAAATTCAATATTTATATTATTTAGTTCACAGTGACCTTTATGTTACCATTATGTGGTATATGGTATATTTATATTAATTTTGCATTTTGGAATTAATTTTTATTTTAAATTTAATCCACTGAGCAGTATTTATGTCTGGGTTACACATGTCCTCCTGGAGAAAGTTTAGACTGCGAGACAGGAGTTCTAAGGCTACATCTGCGACACTCTGGGATTCAGCTTAAGATGCCTTTGGAAAACAGTAAAGTATTATATTTTCATACTTTTATAATTTCTCATTTTTCATGTTAATTACAAAGCAGTTTGTAATGAAATCAGTTCTCTGGGTCTTGCAATTCTCTTTCAGAACAGGTTGTTACTGTCTTTGAAGCGTTGTAAGCTTTGATATGTTCATTCAAAATCATAAGCAAAACCTTTCTTTCTTTAAGTTTATAGTTTCAGTTGTGGGATTTGGTTGAGTGTAGGCAGCCCACCCTGAACCCCCTGCTTATAAGTTCAAGTTCACTGAACTCCAGATTTGTACTGCTTTATTCATTTAGTATTTCCATCCATTTTCTAAGCCGCTTCTCCGTCAGGGTCACAGGGTCTCATTTAGTATTTGATGTTGTTTATTTCACACACAATTTTAAGCATTTTAGGTTGGATGTTTTACAGGGTGCTGTGCTGTAAACAGCCAAGATGATCAAATTTGGCCTGCATACAGTTTGCAGTGCTGACCAAGGGCCTGCAGTGCCGTATCTGTGTCAGAAGTGTCTCACATCTGCATGATGTCTGGGTTATTTCTCATTGGCTTATACTGGCGTAAATATCACACATGCAGTCCACTCGTCTAAAACGGTCTATGAGCTACACTGGCCTGTATTCTGCTGACCACCAGAGGCCCCTAGTGGAGTTTGAAACCTCGAGAGCACAGCTGGACAGAAACCTTCAACACCATCACCAATCAGTAGTGAAGAGAAGCAGCAGAAAAAACTCAGACTAGAACAGAACTAAACCTGATAAAAGTAAACAGGGAGTCCGACGGGTGAAACAGTGTACTTACTGTAATGAGAGTCTCAGTGATTTCAGTCCCACATCAGAAGAAATATTCCAGATATATTTATAACACATTTATTAGCATTAGTTATTCTGTGTGTTGAGTGTAATGAAGGTTCCAGATGTAGCTAAACATACTGACTGTGATCTGCACTGTACTTTACATTAACCACATACGTCTGCAATCAGACTCTCACACACAATGTACTTCACATAAAAAGATATCAGAGCAGACCTGCATTTCATAGAGTATCAATGCCTACAGCCCTAGTTTCTGTCCTGCAAGAGGAGCATTTGATCAGATTAAAACGAAAGAGACTGGAACACAAACTAAAGGAATCAGACAGTGAAGAGCATCAGACAGGATTCTGGAGATGTTCCTACACTTTCAGATGGAACTGATAAATACATTCACACAGTCATTTTTGTGTGTGTTAATATTTCACCACACATTTAAAAACAGATAGTATATTTGGTTACTATCATAATATATTCTGAAGTATATTTTAGTTCACCTCAGGAGCTGATTGATTTAATAGTCCTGCTGAAAAAACACATAGAAACCATTAAGTGTGTCTGTTGGTTCCTGATGGTTTTGTAATGTGTTTTGTCTTTTTTAATGGGTTGATTTTACAGTGTAAAGGACTCTAATGGTGTAACAGGACTTTTTCCAGTAGGATGAGAGATGGTTCCTCTTTTCAGACCCCTGAATGTAGTGATTCAGCATTTACCTCAATATTTAAACATGAAAACCTTTAACAGCCAATAAATACAACAGACTCACAAAATGGAAAGTGACATTTTGACTTCCTGTGAACATAAACAAACGTTTTAATAACTCTTTGAACAAACTCTATGGTGTAATGTGCCAAACACATATTACAGTTATAGTCATTATAGTCACTGTAGTTATTATAGTTGTTATATTTATTTTATATCCACTAAATACATTTGATTTGAGCAGTAAAGATGCATGAAATGAAATGAGGCACAGAGTTCTGCACTGACTACATGCTGACTCAGCGTAAGCTGAAGTCATAAAAATAGCATAATTTCCTGAATGAATGCAGTTCTATGCTGAATGCACTTCCAGTAAAATGAGTTTCCTTCATGAACAACAAACTGTCCACTGGCTGATCTGATATCAGAACAGACAAGTAGGACATGCCTGTAGGACAGTTTTCTCTGTAGGGCATTAAAAGGGGTTTGATGGTGCTGTTCTGACCCTGTCCAGCTTTGAGCCACAACGGACTGAGTAAATGATGGATGTATAAGGGCTACAGCTAATGGTGCTCTAAACGGGACAAAGAAAAGAAAATGGACACCGGATGAGTGAAAAGTATTCTGAACAAATACAAACACCAGTACTGACCACAGCTTGACCAGTGCTGAAAATAGTGAACAAAACCATAAACTAACTGACCCAGCCAAAAAAAAAAAAATAGTACAGTGAAAAGGGACACCACTCAACGAACTACTGACCCCCAGGCTGCATGGTCACATGTTGTTTTCTTACCAGCATGAAGCAGCATTATCAAGTCGGTGTGAAGACACAGTACCTCAACACGAACAATGGAGAGGACCAAACTCGAAGTTAGATCTACAACTTCACGGTCAAGCAGATCCTCCGCCACGAGTGTAACATTAGCAGCTGCCACAGCACGTGATAAGCAGAAGCTACCCAGGTCAGAGCTGCAATTGCAAAGAAAGAAATAGAGATTAAACTGGAAAAGCCCAAATTAGAAGCAACACTCCATGCACTAGAGAAAGAAGGTGAAGCGCAAGCTGCAGCCGCCGAAGCAGCAGTAATGGAGGCCGCTGCTTCAAGTCTGGGAACAACAGTGGAGTGACCAATTCATCTGCCCCCACTGCAAAGTGCCCATGAGTGGACAGCCGAATACGTAAGAAAAACACAGCGAGCCCACTGACAAAGAACCAAGTATACCAAACATAAAGGATGTAAAACTTGATACATGCATGCACACTGTACAAATTAAGGAATCAGATATGCAACAGGAAAACATGCCGACAGTCTCAAAAAACTATCGGCTCCAACAGCCCCCAGAAAACAGTGACTCTAGATCAAAACAGCATTCACCTGAGAGATGGGACAATCAGCCATACACACCAAATACCCAGCAACACAGGGCCCATTATATTCCTATGTATACAACACCTTCTATTGTCAGGACCCAGTATTACTCACCTGCTCAATACTATAACTGAGACAGTAATGAACTTGCCAAATATCTAGTGAGGAGCCAGTTGTTAGCATCCGAGCTCCGAGCTTTGATGATAAACCAGAAAACTATTTATCTTGGAAATCATAATTTATTAATGCTACTGAGAGTCTTGATCTTAAAGCTGGGGAAGAAATTGATCTCCTGATTAAATCACTAGGCCAGTGATCTCCATCGGAGTCAGCCAAACATGCATGTTGCATTGACGCAGTCAAAATAAGCAAGCTATCTGTTGCATTACAGCTCATCTGGGATAGGCTAGAAGAGACCTATGGATCGCCAGAGGCCATAGAAGGTGCTCTGTTAGCAAAACTTGAACAGTTCCCCAAAATAGGGCCAATACAGCAATACAGCAATCGATACAAGGGGCATTGGTCCAATAGTGGAAAAGCTGCTGTATGGACTACAGGACAGATGGATGATAAAAGGCTCATAAATTTCCCCCCATTTACTGTCTTTCTGCAGTTTATTCAAGCACAAGCAAAGGCACGCAATGACTCAAGCTTCAAAATCCAGTCACTATCCATCAGTGCAGTAAAAAAGGACAGGTTTGGAGAGAATCACTGTGATTTTTCGGAAAGTCATGTTCTAAAATATGCCTGGTCAATGTTTACCCAGCTGATGATCACAGAAAGAGCAAAAGAATGTATGCCATGCTGGATGACCAGAGTAACTTGTCATTGGCATGCTCTGAGTTTTTTGACATGATCAAAGTTAACAGCTTCGCAGCACCATACACCCTGCAGACCTCTGCTGGTGTAGATCTTACAGCTGGTCGTAGAGCCTTTGATTATGTCATAGAGTCCATAGATGGTGCCACTGCAATACCACTACCAATGCTGATTGAGTGCAACATGATACTAAACAAGAGGGATGAAATTCCAGCTGTTCCCAGCCCGAATTCCTGATCCCGTGGCCGCACCCCGTGGTATTCCTGATTCCGTGGCTGCACCCTTCGGCAAGCCTGCACCTCAGGACCCGCCGCCAGTTGCCACGTCTCCAGACCCGCCGCTAGTAGTATTTGACACCAGCGCACAGCTTGAAGGTATGTCACTTAATGATGTAAACAGGGCCTAACCTAAGCAACAGTCTATTTGGTGTACTAGTGAGGTTTAGGAAGCATAAAGTTGCAGTAACTGCAGACATTCAGCAGATGTTTTATAGCTTTCTGGTATGAGAGGACCGTAGGGATGTTTTGTGATTTTGTGTGACAACAACCCTAAAAAAAGACATAGTGGACTACAGAATGTCCATCCATGTCTTTGGCAATAACCCCTCCCCTGCAGTAGCCACTTATGGGCTTAGAAGAGCTGCAGAACAAGGTGAGGAGAAATACGGGACAGATGTGCGTCAGTTTGTTGACAGAGACTTTTACGTGGATGACGCCCTAAAGTCTGTTCCCACTGAGGAAGACGTCATCAATCTAGTCAAAAGGACACAACAAATGCTAGCAGCAACAAACCTCAGGCTCCTCAAAATAGCATCCAACAAAGTTAAGGTGATGGACTCACCTTAAGGTGAAAGATCTCCAGGATCTGGACCTGTTCAAGGATGACCTTCCCGATCAGCGGGGTCTTGGTATAAAATGGAACATAATTCATATTCCCCAAACAGACAAACCCTACACACGTAGAGGGGTCCTTTCAACAGTAAACAGTGTATTTGACCCGCTTGGGTTCCTGTCCAAAGTCACTATTCAAGGATGGCTCCTCTTGAGAGAACTTTCACTGCACACTACAGAGTGGGATTCAGCGCTGCCTGAAGACGTGAGATCAAAGTGGATAGAATGGCAACAGTCCCTACAATACATATGTAAACTACAAATTCCACGCACATACTCTGACATCCCATTTTCTAGAGCCAAACGTGTAGAACTACATATTTTTTCAGATGAATCTATGAAAGCTATATGTGCAGTTGCTTACATTAAGGTTACTGCTGTTGATGACACAACGGAAGTTGGTTTCATCCTAGGCAAGGCATGACTCACCCCCCATTCGGAGCCTACAGTCCCTAGGTTTGAACTCTGTGCAGCAGGTGATGGAAATGGCAGAAATGATGAGCGAGGAGATTGATCATCAAACAGACAAAATCAGCTTCTACACAGATAGCAAGGTGGTCCTGGGCTATCAATAACCAGTCGAGGCGCTTTTACGTCTACGTAAACAACCGTGTCAGGCACATCAGAGAGTCAACAACACCTGAACAGTGGCACTTTGTCACAATGGATCAAAACCCTGCTGACCATGGCTCACCCTCTGTCCCAGCCTCAGAGTTGCAGAATATGTCATGGTTTACAGGGCCAGCCTTCTTGCAGTGTTCTTCAGACAGTCAGCCAGAGCAACATGAGTATGAGCTACTGGATCCAGACCGCAGAGGTGTGCCCAGAGGTAAACACACTCTGTGCAAACATTAAAAAACTGTGTTGGACACAAAAGGCTGGGAACACTTTTCCTCATGGAAATCACTGTACAGGATGGCATGTCTGTAAAACAGCTATCACATGTGAACTGTTAGAGCCAGCTGAAACCATAATAATCAAAAATATTCTACAAGAAACATATACAGATGAGATCAAATGCATTGCAGCAAAACAATATCTTTCCAAAAATAATCATAAAGCTTAACCCCACCATTGGAAATGATGGTCTACTAGAGACAAAAAGTACAAAACCTTTTATCTTACCAGGCACAAACTACACAACTACCCTCCTTGTGCGACATTAACATGAAAGGGTTAACCACCAAGGGAGGCACTTTACCGAAGGGACGATCAGAGAAAGTGGCCTATGGATTGTAGGTGCAAAAAGGTGCATTGGCAAAGTTATAAACAAGTGTGTCACATGCAAAAAACTGATAGGAGTTTGAAGAGCAGCTAATCAGTGACCTTCCAGTAGAGCGACTTCAGGTAGAGCCCCTCTTTTCTTATGTAGGTATGGCACTCATTGTATTGGTCCTCACAAAGAGATGACCACATCAGCGCCAGACAAAGCGCAACAATATTTGCAGGAACACAAGTGCACTTGGATGTTCAACCCACCCCATTTATCCCATATGGGGGGAGTATAGGTATGGTCATGTCCAACTCACCCACGAAATTCTGACTACATTTCGAGCAGAAGTCACAGCCATAATGAATGCCCGCCGACTAGTTCCTGTCTCATCAGATCCGGAGCACCCTCTCATTCTGTGCCCTGCTATGCTGCTCACACAAAAACACATGCTGTTCCTCCAATTTGTGACAATATTAACCAGAAGGAGATGCTAAAGAGTCGCTGGAAGTGTGATCAGTTCCTCACTGACAACTTCTGGAGTAGGTGGTGAAAAGAGTATCAGCAGCCTTCAATCGCATCAAAAATGGCACCACAAAAAGACTGACATCAAGGAAGGGGGTGTAGTTCTCCTTAAGGACAAGCAAACAAGAAGAAACGAGTGGCCGATGGGTGTCATTGTCAAGACAGTCCCCAGTGAGGATGGAATCATGAGAAAGGCTGAGGTTAGAGTTGCTAACCAAGGGACTGTTAAGACTTATTATAGACCCATATCAGAGATATTTTTTTCTGCTACCAGGAGATGTTTAAGTTTGTTCATTTGTGGTATCCATAAGATACCAGGTGGGCAGTGTTCTGGCTCCGCCATTAGTCATTTATGTGCACTGGCCCTTTAAGAGAAACAGGAAGTTATTTTTCAGCAGATGCGCTGCAGTTACAGCTGAGCAGTGTGATTAAGATCGCTGAAATGGCATGTTGTTGTGTTCGGTAGCTGTGTTTCAGTTCATAAAAGGCTTTCCCTGTGAGTATTCCAGTAAAAAGTGATGTAAGATAAATAATATGTATTAGAAATGGTACATGTAAGTAGTTCATCCATGCTTTAAGGAACTATTTACAAGTCATATTTTCCAGTTAATTATTTTATTTCATATTGATATAACAAGACAGTTTATCATTTATATTAAGCTTGAATTCATAATTACAGTGTATTTGTGTATACTGAAGCACATATGCTGTATTAGTTTATTACAGTTTCACACCTGCCATATAAAAACAGGTCCAAACCCATCCTGGCATCTTTGACTTCTTGTGTGGAGGTGTTTAGCTAAGTGGATAGTGAGAAAGGGTTCTACAAGGCCAATACAGTCCCACAGTATGAACTTCTTTTCACTGTATCCATAGGTTAGTTTCAAAGTAAATATTTAGTTTTAAAGCTTTGAACTATTGGAAAGGCAGCATGGTCTCCCATCCAGTCACTGACCTGGACCAGCCTTGCTTAACTTCACAGATCAATCCAGCCCAATGGTTTCCCACCCGATAGAGCCACGGCTTCCAATATTGCCCATTTAGTGTATCCCACCACTCTGTAAGGACTTAGTACAGGCTGATTATTTTTAAAGTAATTAATTTAATTCAAACTCATGTTTGAATTAAATTAGCAGCTGCTTGCCCACATAACATTCGTGTGTGCTGAAGTGCTGTGCAGACCAACTCTCCGAGGTGCTGACAGACATCTTCAACTCCTCTTTAATCCAGGTTGTCCCCACCTGCCTGAAGACCGCCACCATCATCCCAGTCCCTAAGAGCAGTGACAGGGCTGAATGTAGCCCTCACCCTGATAGTGCTTTGAAAGACTGGGTATGATCCACATCAAAGCCAACATTGACGTCACTGGGGATCCACACCAGAAAAAACGATCCACAGAGGATGCCATTTCCTCTGTGGTCCACACTGCCCTCACCCACCTGGAGAGTAAGGATTCTTACGTCTGTATGCTCTTTGTGGATTTCACATCAACCTTTAATGCCTTGATTCCCCAGACCCTGGCTTACAAACTCCATACACTTGGACTGAGCACCTCTCTCTGTAATTGGGTCCTGGACTTCCTGACTAACAGGCCACTGTCTGTGAGCATCCACAACATCTCCTCCACCATCATCCTCAGCACTGACTCCCCTCAGGGCTGTGTGCTGAGCCCCCTCCTGTTTACACTGCTCACATATGACTGCTCAGCCATCCATCCAGGCTGTCATATTGTAAAGTTTGTGGATGACACGGCAGTGGTTAGATGCATCACAAATAGTGATGAGCCTGGCTATAGGCAGGAGGTGGAACACCTGGAGAGTTGGTGCAGTGAGAACAATCTCTGCATCAATGTGAAAAAAACAAAGGAGATGATTGTGGATTTCAGAAGGGGCAACACCATCCCTCCCCTCCCCTACATGTCGGAGGATCTGCAGTGGAAGTGGTCTCCAGCTATAGGTACTTGGGCATACACCTAAGTAACAATCTTACCTGGAGTAATAACAGTTCCAGCCTGATCAGGAAGGCACATCAGTGCCTCTACATCCTCAGACAGTTGAGGCGTGCTGGACTCAGGAGCTCAGTCCTCACCTCAATTTATAGATGTGGTGGACATCATTCTGTGCTCCAGCATCACTGTGTGGCACGGAAAGTGGCAAAGGGCCACTGGCATCATGAAGGACCCCACTCATGCAGCACACACACTCTTTGTCCCGTTCCCCTCAGGTAGAAGGTTGCGGAGCATTAAGACTAAAACAACCAGACTGAGAAACAGCTTCTTCCCTGAATCCCTAAGACTGTTACACTCCAATTAGACATCACTGCAATGGCACTTCATGTCCACTTATTTATCTCTGCTGCTGTATTGAATCAATGCCTCCACACAGCGCACTCCACATGTCACTTTATACGTCACTTTATACATTACCAGTATTAAGATGTACACCTTCTACCTCGTACTTATGCTGCTGTGTTTCATGACAATATAGCCTTATCTTATCTTATCTTATCTTATCTTATCTTATCTTATCTTATCTTATCTTATCTTCATTTCAAAGTAAAGCTTAGGTTCATCACCTGATTGGAACTTCTAATGTCAGTTAGTTTTAAATACAAGCCCTGACCAAGTCCCACATTGCTTATATTTTTACATGAGATGAGACCAAGGGTTCTCATAGAGTTGTATACACTGGATGAAGCTGGAGGCCTATACAGGTCTTCGAAAGTTATTCGGTGAAATATATAATCAAGTACATGCACACTTCCTATTAACTGTCTTTGGCTTTCTGCTTAGTCCCACAGTTTCAAAATAAAGGTTTGGTTGAAAAGCTTTGAACTACTGGCAAGGCAGCAGGTTTTACCATCCAGTCACTGATTGGGTATCAGTCTTCCTTAGCTTCTTAGGTCGACCCAAACTTTGGCTGTATTTTATCTGTAAAAATATATATACATATGTTTTTCTGGGATTTATTTACTCAAATATCTAAAGCATTATTATAAACGGACATTTCTGACATGAAACTCACTTGATATGTAATGAAACTGCATTAAAAACACATTTCATGACTTACACAACTAACTCATGAACTTCGCTGAAGAAACGAGTGCAATCATGAAACAGTCATTCTATACACTTAGACAGCTTGGAAAGGCGAGTTCAGCACTCCAGCAGCGCGCACATGCTTTACAAAGGAGAGAAACGCTATGACGTGAGATCTTAACATAAAAACATTGGAGTGATTATAAACAGACATTTTTGACATGAAACTCACTTGATATGTAGTGAAACTGAATTAAAACACATTTCATGACTTAGAGAACTAAATCATTAACTTGGCTGAAGAAACCAGAACAATCATGAAACAGTCGTTCTATACACTTAGCTTGGAAAGGCGAGTCCAGCACTCCAGCAGCACCCACACGCTTTACAAAGGAGAGAAACGGTATGACGTGAGCTATTAACATGAAAACATTGGAATGATTATAAACAGACATTTTTGACATGAAACTCACTTAATATGTAATGAAACTGAATTAAAAACAAATTTTAATGACTTAGAGAACTAAATCATTAACTTGGCTGAAGAAACCAGTACAATCATGAAACAATCATTCTATACACTTAGAAAGCCTGGAAAGGCGATTCCAGCACTCCAGCAGCGCCCACACGCTTTACAAAGGAGAGAAACGCTATGACGTGAGCTCTTAATATGAAAACATTTCATGACTTAGAGAACTAAATAATTAACTTGGCTGAAGTAACCAGTACAATCATGAAACAGTCGTTCTATACATTGAGAAAGCCTGCAACGGCGAGTCCAGCACTCCAGCAGCGCCCACAGGTTTAACAAAGGAAAGAAACGCTATGACGTGAGCTCTTGACTTAAAAACAATGCAATTGATTATAAACAGACATTTTTGACATGAAACTCACTTGAAATGTTATGAAACTGAAATAAGAACACATTTCATGACTTAGAGAACTAAATCATTAACTTGGCTGAAGAAACCAGTGCAATCATGAAACAGTCGTTCTATACACTTACACAGCTTGGAAAGGTGAGTCCCGCACTCCAACAGCGCCCACACGCTTTACAAAGGAGAGAAACGCTATGACGTGAGCTCTTAACATGAAAACATTGGAATGATTATAAACAGACATTTTTGACATGAAACTCACTTAATATGTAATGAAACTGAATTAAAAACACATTTTAATGACTTAGAGAACTAAATCATTAACTTGGCTGAAGAAACCAGTACAATCATGAAACAGTCGTTCTATACACTGAGAAAGCCTGGAAAGGCGATTCCAGCACTCCATCAGTGCCCATATGCTTTACAAAGGAGAGAAACGCTATGACGCGAGCTCTTAACATGAATAGATTGGAATGATTATAAACAGACATTTTTGACATGAAACTCACTTGATATGTAAAGAAACTGAATTAAACACACATTTCATGACTTAGAGAACTAAATCATTAACTTTTTATGTCAATGTTTTCACGTTAAGAGCTCACTGCATAGAGTTTTGCCCCTTTTTAAAGCATTTGGGTGCTTCTTATGTGCTGGAATAGCCTTTTCAGGCTTTCTAAGCGTATAGAACCACGATTTCAAGAATGTACTGGTTTCTATAGGGAAGTTAACAATTTAGTTCTCTATGTCAGAAAATGTGTTTGTATTTCAGTTTTATGACATATCAAGTGCGTTTCATGTCAGAAATGTCTGTTTTTAATCATCTCAATGTTTTCACGTTAAGAGATCAGTGCCTAGCGTTTCTCCCCTTTTTAAAGCATTTAGGCGCCTCTGAAGTGCTGGAATAGCCTTTTCAGGCTTTCTAAGCGTATAGAACCACGGTTTCAGGAATGTACTGGTTTCTTTAGGGAAGTTAACAATTTAGTTCTCTATGTCATAAACTGTGTTTTTGTTTCAATTTCATGACATATCAAGTGTGTTTCATGTCAGAAATGTATGTTTATAATCATCTTAATGTTTTCACGTTAAGAGCTCACGTCATAGCGTTTCTCCCCTTTTTAAAGCATTTGGGCGCCTCTGGAGTGCTGGAATCGCCATTCCAGGCTTTCTGAGCTTATAGAACGTCTGTTTCATGATTGTACTGGTATCTTCAGCCAAATTACTTATTTAGTTATCTGTCATAAAATGTGTTTTTATTTCAGTTTCATTACATATCAAGTGTGTTTCATGTTACAAATGTCGGTTTATAATCATCCCAATGTTTTGACGTTAAGAGCTCACTGCATGGCTTTTCTCTCCTTTGTAAAGCGCGTTGGCGATGCTGGACTGCTGGAATCACCTTTCCAGGCTTTCTCACTGTATAGAACGACTGTTTCATGATTGTTCTGGTTTCTTCAGCCAAGTTAATGATTTAGTTCTCTAAGTCATAAAATGTGGGATTATTTCAGTTTCATGACATATCAAATGCGTTTCATGTCAGAAATGTCTGTTTATAATCACCTCAATGTTTTCACGTTAAGAGCTCTTTGCATAGCGTTTCTCACCTTTTTGAAGCATTTGGCCCCTTCTGGAGCGCAGACATAGCCTTTTCAGGCTTTTTAAGCATATAGAACCACAGTTTCATGAATGTACTTCTGTCTGTAGGCAGATAACAATTTAGTTCTCTATGTCAGAAAATGTGTTTGTATTTCAGTTTCATGACATATCAAGTGCGTTTCATGTCAGAAATGTCTGTTTATAATCATCTCTATGTTTTCACGTTAAGAGCTCAGTGCATAGCGTTTCTGCCCTTTTTAAAGCATTTATGTGCCTCTGGAGTGCTGGAATAGCCTTTTCAGACTTTCTAAGCGTATAGAACCACAGTTTCATGAATGAAATCATGAAACCACGGTTCTATATGCTCAGAAAGCCTGAAGAGGCATATACAGCACACCAGAAGTGCACACACACACACACACACACACACACACACACACACACACACACACATACACACACAAACACGCAGACACAGCTATCCTAACTTGATAGGATGAAGGCCTGAAGAAGGAAGTTGTTGAAGTGGTGGGTGGTCCACGTCTACAGGGCTCTCAGTCTTGGATTCTGCTAAGATGTAAACTGATGAAAAAATACAAAATATACCAAAAAATAGGTATCAACAGTATCAAAATCACCACCTCAAAGGTGATCACAAGGCCATCATGTACATACTAAACCTTAGAAATTGCCAGTCATAACACACAAACACACACACACACACACACACACACACACACACACACACACACACACACACGCAGACTCAACTATCCTAGCTTAATAGGATGAAGGCCTGAAAAAGGAAGCTGTGGAAGTGATGTTTGGTTCACATCTTCAGGGCTCTCATTCTTGGTTTCTTTTAAGAAGTAAACTGATAAAAAAAATTTAAAATATATCAAAAAATAGGTATCAACAATATCAAAATCTCAGGTGATCACAAGGCCATCATCTACATACTAAACCTTAGAAAGTGCCAGTCATAACACACACACACACACACACACACACACACACACACACAGAGAGACGTAGTTATCCTAGCTTAATAGGATGAAGGCCTAAAGAAAGAAGCTGTGGAAGTAGTGGTTGGTCCACATCTTCAGGGCTCTCACTCTTGGCTTCTGCTAAGATGGAACCTGATTAAAAAAAAAAGCAAAATATACCAAAATAAATAGGTATCAACGGTATCAAAATCACCTCAAAGGTGATCACAAGGCCATCATCTACGTACTAAACCTTAGAAAGTGCCAGTTATAACACACACACACACACACACACACACACACACACACACACACACACACATATGCACAGACATAGAGAGATGCAGCTATCTTATTTAATAGGATGAAGACCTGAAGAAAAAAGCTTTGGAAACGGCGGTTGGTCCACGTCTTCAGGGCTTTCACCTGTGGTTTCTACTAAGATGTAAACTGCTGGGCTGCGGCGACTGGCATCGTGTCTGCGGCGACTGGCTGTGGGGTGCGGCCACATTATCTGGGAAACCAAACAGGTTTACAAGAAACAAAAGAATCCTATCCTAGCTTAATAGGATGAAGGCCTGATTAGACATTGATGCAACATTTACTCTTGCCAAATTCATGCATCGAACATTTGTGTGAGTCCCGTGTCTGTTTGTTCCTCCAGGTTGGAGCACCTGTCCCCAGCCCGAGTTCCTGATCCCATGGCCACACTCTGCGGCAAGCCTGCCCCTCCAGACCTGCCGCCAGTCTCTATGGATGTCGTTGCAGGCCCGCCTGTCCCCATGGACGTCGTTGCAGGCCCGCCTGCCCCCGTGGACATCGTTGCAGGCCTGCCTACCCCCATGGACGTTGTTGCAGCCCCTTTGTTCCTTCCCTTCCCGCCCTCGCCGGTGTCTGTTCCTCATTGGCCTCCTGTTCCTCCCATGTCTGCTGTTCCCCGTTGGCCTCCTGTTCCTTCCGTGTCTGCTGTACCCCATTGGCCTCCTGTTCTGTTAATATGATGAAGGCCTGATTAGACATTGATGCAACATTTACTCTTGCCAAATTCATGCATCGAACATTTGTATGAGTCCCATGTCTGTTTGTTCTTCCAGGTTGGAGCAGCTGTCCCCAGCCTGAGTTCCTGATCCCGTGGCCACACCCCCCCGGCAAGCCTGATCCCGTGACTGCACCCTGTGGCAAGCCTACACCTCTGGACCTGCCGCCAGTCTCTATGGATGTCGTTTGCAGGCCTGCCTGCCCCCATGGACATCGTTGCAGCCCCTTTGTTCCCACCCTTCCCACCCTCGCCGGTGTCTGTTCCCTGTTGGCCCCTGTTTGTCCCGTGTCTGCTGTTTCCTGTTGGCCTCCTGTTCCTTCCATGTCTGCTGTTTCTGTTCCTTTGTTTCTGCCCTGTTCCCATCTGTTGTATCTGTACCAGTGCCTATTCCTGTGTCTCCTGTTGTTTCTGTGCCAGTTTCTGTTTTGGTTCCTGTTCCCCTCTTGTTTGGGTAGTCTGTGGTTCTTGTTTCCCTCGTCTTGTTGTTTCTCCAGTCGTCTCTCGTTCGGCGTCTTTTTGTGTTGTGCCTCCTCGTCCTCCCTCCGTTTTTTGTCCTCGTTCTGTTCGTGTTTTGTTTGTTCCTGTGTCTGATGTCGTGTCTCCTGTTTCTATGCCTTTGGCTTCCACTCGTGTTTTTGTTTCTGCATCTGCCTCTGTGCCTGTTTCTGCCTCTGCCTCTGTGCCCGTTTCTGCCTCTGTGCCTGTGATTCCTGTTCCAGTTTCTGTGTCTGTGCCTGTCCTTGTCTGGTTTGGTTCTGTTTTTGGTCCCTGTGTGTTTGGTTTTGTTCTGTTGTGTTTTTGTTTGGCGCCCCTCAGTGTGCGCGCCTTTGGGGGAGGGTACTGTCACAAGTCCTTTGTCATGTAATGACCCCCAATGGCTAGCCTATCTCGACACCTGGTTGTCTACCTCATCTATACCTCCAAAGCTAGCAACGGAGAGACTGTAAATTCCTGGGTGGACCTCAACACCTATTTTAATTACAAAGATAGAGGCAGCCGGCCATCAAGAGGGGGGTGGGCCTTTTGTTGAGACAAAGAGACAACTGGTTTACCCGGAGAGAATATAGACTGATGGTTGTCTAAGCCAAGCAGACTTGCTTAGTGGGAAGAAGCGCATTCATTAAACTTCTTTTTCCTTGAGTCTCCACTCCTGTTTTTCTTCAAGAAACAAATGCTTGCCAGCAGAAGTCAACAATGGGATAGCAAACTTGTTAAAAGTGTCTATTCATTTCCATACAGACCACAATTTGAAGTCCCATAAAAAAGGCAAATCAAAGTATTATCAGGCTTTCTCACTGTATGGAATGAAGGTTTCATTATTGTACTGGTTTCTTTAGCCAAGTTAACGATTTTAGTTGTACATGTCATAAAATGTGTTTTGCTTTCAGTTTTCTGACATAACAAGTGAGTTTCATGCCAGAAATGTCTGTTTATAATAATCCCAAAGTTTTCAAGTTACCAGCTCACTGCATAGCGTCTCTGGGCTTTTTACAGCATTTCGGGGCTTCTGGAGTGCTTTAATCGCCTAATCAGGCTTTCTGAGTGTATGGAACGACGGTTTCATTATTGTACTGGTTTCTTTAGTGAAGTTAACGATTTTAGTTGTCCATGTCATAAAATGAGTTTTGCTTTCAGGTCTCTGACATGACAAGTGAGATTCATGTCAGAAATGTCTGTTTATAATAGTCCCAAAGTTTTCAGGTTAACAGCTCACTGCACAACGTCTCTCGCCTTTTTACAATGTTTTTGCGCTTCTGGAGTGCTGGAATTCCGTGATCAGGCTTTCTGAGTGTATGGAACAACGGTTTCATTATTGTACTGGTGTCTTTAGCCAAATTAACAATTTTAGGTGTCCATGTCATAAAATCTGTTTTGCTTTCTGTCCTTTGACATGACAAGAGAGTTTCATGCCAGAAATGTCTTTTTATTATTATCGCAAAGTTCTCATATTAACAACTCACTACATAGCGTCTCTGGCCTTTTTACAGCGTTTTGGGGCTTCTGGAGTGCAGGAAACGCCTTATCAGGGTTTCTCAGTGTATGGAACGACCGTTTCATTATTGCACTGGTTTCTTTAGCCAAGTTAACGATTTTACTTGTCCATGTCACAAAATGTGTTTTGCTTTTAGTTTTCTGACAGTACAAGTGAGATTCATGTCAGAAATGTTTTTTTATAATAGTCCCCAAGTTCTCATGTTATCAGCTCACTGCATAGCGTCTCTCGACTTTTTACAGCGTTTTGGCACTTCTGGAGTGCAGGAATCGCCTAATGAGGCTTTCTGAGTGTATGGAACGACGGTTTCATTATTGTACTGGTTTCTTTAGCCAAGTTAACGATTTTAGTTGTCCATGTCATAAAATCAAATCAAATTTTTCAAATCAAATTTATTTGTATAGCGCTTTTTACAACGGATGTTGTCACAAAGCAGCTTTACAGAATTTCAGAAAAGACAAAGTTTCAACAGGACTCTAAGAATGTACAGAATGTACAGAAACCCCCCAGTGGGCAAGCCGGGGGCAACAGTGGCAAGGAAAAACTCCCTCAGAACTGAGGAAGAAACCTTGGGAGGAACCAGGCTCACCAGGGGGGACCCATCCTCCTCTGGTCAAACTACCTACAGTGTGATTATACTACTAATATTAACAGCAGTAATATTGATATTAGGAATATCTAGGAGTCTATGAGAACATCAGCGTAGGGTGGGCAGCTCATCCAAGGTAGTTGGTGGTAGCTGGGGTGTGGACAGCTGGTCTGAAGTGGGTAGCAGGAGGGCTCGGCACTCAGTCGTCCTTCAGTGTCCAGCCGGACATGTGGGCGGTTGTATACTCAGAAAAAAAAAGCAGGTAAATGGAATTAGTATTGTTCTATCCGTTTGTACATAAACAGGGAATGTGAACATTTACAGAGTGTGGCTAACGACTCCGGCAGATCTGACTATGACAGCTTAACTAAAAGGAGAGAACCAGAAGGACACACAGACATGGCAGCACTCTGAGACAGTTCGGCATCCCTCCACTCCACCGTCCACAAACTTGAGTGACCGCGTGCGAGCAGCGTCTCAGTATTTTCTAAATAATCAGTTAGTAAATCTAGTTCCATTGGGTCTGATGGAGTGGAGACTGGGGTTGATAGCGCTGGGAGATTTTCTATAAATTGTAGGGCGGTAGAAGATTTTATTGTGCGCTTTGTTGAATAACGAGGGGACGTATATATATTATGGCTAAATCGTAGCTCATATGAAATTAAGTAATGGTCGGAGATCGCTGTGGTTTGCGGTAAGATATTAAGCGTGTCTATGTTAAGACCTAGTGTCAAAACTAAATCTAATATGTGACTACAGTAGTGTGTCGGCCCTGATACATTTTGGGTAAAACCAACATAGTCTAGGATTGAGGCAAATGCCCTTTTTAATGGGTCATCTACCTTCTCAAAGTGAATATTAAAATCCCCTTCAATTATTACTTTATCATTGCACACAGCCAGGTTTGCAGCGAAGTCACTAAATTCTTTTATAAATTCAGAGTATGGCCCTGGTGGTCTGTAAATGTTAAATAATGAGAACGCCTTCTTTTTTGTGACCGGATTTGTGACGTGTATAGAGAGGACCTCAAAGGAAGTAAAAGTGTTGCATTGTTTCTGACTAATATCTAGAGTATTTTGGTATATTACACAGACTCCACCTCCCTTGCCTGTTAGTCTTGGCCTATGTGCATAATTATAGCCTACAGGCGTGGCTTCATTTAAAGCTAAATATTCATCTGGTCTAACCTGTTTCAGTAAGACAAAAAAAGTCAAATTTATGATCGCTTATAATTTCATTTACAACGACTGCTTTAGAGTTTAATGATCTTATATTAAGTAGTCCAAGTTTTAGATCTAAGGTGTTAGTGCCATCATCAGAACATGGATATATATTGATAAGGTTATATAAGCGGACTGATTGAGTTTTTCTGTGATTAAATTTAGTTTTAATTCGGGGCAAAGACACAGTCTCAATAAGGTTAAACTTAGGTGACGCCTCAAGGCGGATCGCAGATGGTCGGTTGTCTGTCTGCGGCCTGTTCCCGGCTCTGGATTGTCAGCAGCGATTTACACTACTCTGCCGACTAACTAAAAGACTATGTGCTATGCTGCACGAAATTAAGGCAGCACCCTCCCGCGTGGGGTGGACACCATCCCTACCTATAAGACCAGGCTTGCCCTCAAATCGTAACCAATTATCTATAAAGCCCACTTGATTTTCGGAACACCACTTGGACATCCAGCAGTTTAACGCCGTAAGCCTGCTGTAGGCCTCAGTGCCGCGCCGCATTGGGATGTGTTTTGCTTTCAGGTTTCTGACATGACAAGTGAGATTTATTTCAGAAACGTCTGTTTATAATAGTCCCAAAGTTTACAGGTTAACAGCTCACTGCACAACGTCTCTCGCCTTTTTACAGTGTTTTTGCGCTTCTGGAGTGCTGGAATTCCGTGATCAGGCTTTCTGAGTGTATGTAACGACCGTTTCATTATTGTACTGGTTTCTTTAGCCAATTTAACGATTTTAGTTGTCCATGTCATAAAATGTCTTTTACTTTTAGTTTTCTGACATGACAAGGAGTTTCATGCCAGAAATGTCTGTTTATAATATTCCACAAGTTCTCATGTTCACTGCTCACTGCATAGCGTCTCTGGGCTTTTTACAGCGTTTTGGGGCTTCTGGAGTGCAGGAATCGCCTTATCAGGGTTTCTCAATGTATGGAACGACAGTTTCATTATTGTACTGGTTTCTTTAGCCAAGTTAACGATTTTAGTTGTCCATGTCATAAAATCTGTTTTGCTTTTGTGGTGAATTTGACCTTATTAATTCTATAGTCGTAACATTATTTTCTATCATATTGGTTATTAGACTGTGTAGATTCTGGTTGAGTTTATCCTGTGGGCCTCTGACTGAAATATGGTGGAGCTTATTCAGGAGGCAGCTGCACAGGATGGGCCCCCCTGAATGTAAACAATGCTATATATTAGACTGGGGCTACTCTGGACAATAACGTATGTTTATACCAAATTTGGCTAAAGAAGATCCATATATCACAATTGAGGACAGAAACCAGATGGCCACACCGGTATAAAACCTGGAGTTGTAAACGGACGTGTCAGAGAAACAATTGGCTTTTCTCTCCAAGCTCTTTCGCGAAGGCTTGTCTGTGACTTCGACCTCTCAATGCTAATAAACATCTTTATATGCAAGAGACGAGTGTCACCGAAGAGTTTGTTCCTACACCTTTACAGCATCGCTACTAAAGAAACCACACTTTCCATCCTCTGACATGACAAGTGAGATTCATGTCAAAAATGTCTGTTTATAATAATCCCAAAGTTTTCAGGTTAACAGCTCACTGCACAACGTCTCGCGCCTTTTTACAGCGTTTGGTCCTTTCTGGCTTGTTGTATTTGCCTTTTAAAGCTTTTTGAGTGTATCGAACGACTGTTTCATTATTGTACTGGTTTCTTTAGCAAAATTAACGATTTTAGATGTCCATGTCATAAAATGTGTTTTGCTTTCAGTTTTCTAACATGACAAGTGAGTTTCATGCCAGAAATTTTTGTTTTTAATAATCCCAAAGTTTTCAGGTTAACAGCTCACTGCACAACGTCTCTCGCCTATGTACAGCGTTTGGTCACTTCTGGCTTGCTATATTGGCCTTTTTAGGCTTTCTGAGTGTATAGAACGACGGTTTCATTATTGTACTGGTTTCTTTAGCCAAGTTAACGATTTTTTCTTGTCCATGTCATAAAATGTGTTTTGCGTTCAGTTTTCTGACATGACAAGTGAGATTCATGTCAGAAATGTCTGTTTATAATAATCCCAAAGTATTCAGGTTAACAGCTCACTGCACAACGTCTCTCGCCTTTTTACAGCATTTTGGCGCTTCTGGAGTGCAGAAATCGCCTTTTCAGGCTTTCTGAGTGTATGGAACGACGGTTTCATTATTGTACTGGTTTCTTTAGCCAAGTTAACGATTTTACTTGTCCATGTCATAAAATGTGTTTTCCTTTCAGTTTTCTGACATGACAAGTGAGATTTATGTCAGAAATGTCTGTTTATAATACTCCACACGTTCTCATGTTAACAGCTCACTGCATAGCGTCTCTGGCCTTTTTACAGCGATTTGGGGCTTTTGGAGTGCAGGAATCGCCTTTTCAGGCTTTCTGAGTGTATGGAACGACGGTTTCATTATTGTAATGGTTTCTTTAGCCAAGTTAACGATT
>NC_051237.1:28755795-28838170 GCF_015220715.1 Pygocentrus nattereri | reverse complement strand
AAACCAGCCCTAAACCTAACCGTAATCCCAAACCCAGCCCTAAAACCTAACCGTAACCCTAAACCCAGCCCTAAAACCTAACCGTAACCCTAAACCCCAGCCCTAACCCTAACCCCTAACCCTAAACCCCAGCCCTAACCCTAACCCCTAACCCTAACCCCTAACCCTAACCTAACCCTAACCCTAACCTAATCAAACACTAAACCATACTCCCTAAACTGATCAAACACTAAACCGTACTCCCTAAACTGATCAAACACTAAACCGTACTCCCTAAGCTGATCAAACACTAAACCGTACTCCCTAAACTAATCAAACACTAAACCGTACTCCCTAAACTAATCAAACACTAAACCGTACTCCCTAAACTAATCAAACACTAAACCGTACTCCCTAAACTAATCAAACACTAAACCGTACTCCCTAAACTAATCAAACACTAAACCGTACTCCCTAAACTAATCAAACACTAAACCGTACTCCCTAAACTAATCAAACACTAAACCGTACTCCCTAAACCAATCCAAACACTAAACCGTACTCCCTAAACCAATCCAAACACTAAACCGTACTCCCTAAACCAATCCAAACACTTAACCTATCTCCCTAAACCAATCCAAACACTTAACCATACTCCCTTAACCAATCCAAACACTTAACCACTCTCCCTAAACAAATCCAAACACTTAACCACTCTCCCTAAACCAATCCAAACACTTAACCACTCTCCCTAAACCAATCCAAACACTTAACCACTCTCCCTAAACCAATCCAAACACTTAACCACTCTCCCTAAACCAATCCAAACACTTAACCACTCTCCCTAAACCAATCCAAACACTTAACCGTACTCCCTAAACCAATCCAAACACTTAACCGTACTCCCTAAACCAATCCAAACACTAAACCGTACTCCCTAAACCAATCCAAACACTTAACCTATCTCCCTAAACCAATCCAAACACTTAACCATACTCCCTTAACCAATCCAAACACTTAACCACTCTCCCTAAACCAATCCAAACACTTAACCACTCTCCCTAAACCAATCCAAACACTTAACCACTCTCCCTAAACCAATCCAAACACTTAACCACTCTCCCTAAACCAATCCAAACACTTAACCACTCTCCCTAAACCAATCCAAACACTTAACCACTCTCCCTAAACCAATCCAAACACTTAACCGTACTCCCTAAACCAATCCAAACACTTAACCGTACTCCCTAAACCAATCCAAACACTTAACCGTACTCCCTAAACCAATCCAAACACTTAACCACTCTCTTTAAATTATAATAACACTAAAATACAGCCCCTACGCAATCATAACTCTGTTCATCTACTAACACCTAGACTAAAAAACCCCAACACTAAACTAAAAACAGTAAATACTAAACGAAACACACCACAACACAACACACACTACACCACAGCACACCGCACAACACACACTGCACTTCACAACGCACCGCACCACACAACACACTACAACACACATTACACCACAACACACCGCACAACACACACAGCACACACACAGCGCACTGCACCACAACAACACACTGCACCACATTGCACACACATCATGCAGTGCACAACACACACCACGCACTGCACCACAACACACCACACACACCGCACTGCACAACACACCACCACACACACAACACACACTGCATTAGCTAACCTAACCCTAAAACTTTCAATCTAATCCCTAACCTATAAAACCAGACCCCACCCAATCTGTAGTCAGGGGACCCAACGACGGGCCCCCCGACTTTAACCATAGATGGACCCCAAACTACAGAACACGAGTTCGGGAGCCCGGCGTTCGTCCGTTTAGGGAGAACAGAGTGAGTGATCCCCTGAAGAGGGGATCGAGTACATAGAATACAGCATTAAACCCAGAACCACACTAAAATGAGTAAAGCTTTAGAGGACGGTAGATTCTCAAGAAAAATATGCAAATTTTCCCAATATGCAAATCCTTCCAATAGACCAATGGCAACAACTCCACATCCTTAAATGATTAGATAGAGACTTAGAACCTATGAAAACATACCAAAATTCCCCCAAATAGGCGAATTCTCCCAATATGCAAATGAGGAACAACTTCACATCTTTAAATGTTAATAACTTTTAAACAAAATTAGATAGAGACGTAGAACTTTTTGCTAATAAAACTACACACTTTTCCCAACAATACTACATCATAAAACCATACGCATTCACCCCGATGGAATTTACTACTGCTAAGATAGACTAGGCTTACCAAAACCACAATACATTTAGGTGGGGGGAGCGCCGATGGTAGAAGCTTGACTCATCCTACATCTTTAAAGGTAAGGGATGAGTCCGCCATTGGTGTACAACCCCAAACAGGAGAGCCAAAGCGGTAGAAGCTTGGTATCTTCCCAGAAAAATTTCAGTGTTGGCTAACACCAGCCTGGAATTCAAAGGGAAGTTATCCGCCGGCTTGGATCTCCGCCCAAGACTGTCTGGGGGGTGACGTATTGCACGGTACCTACCTTCCCGGGGCTTGGAGTCGATCACCTGGCAACGGGTGATTGCGGCACGGTTTCCGATTCTGAGGGTCCTGGGAGGCAGTGATCGGTTCGCGGCTGGCCCTGGGCCTTTGGTCTTTGGATTCCGAGCTCTGGTGTATGCCAGGGTGGGCCTAAAGGCCTGTCTGGCTGACCTGGGTAACCTAGCGGTGCTAACAAAGGGTCAGTTGGGCAGGAGGTAAGTATTCAGCCCCCCTGGGTCCACTAGGACAGCACGCAGGGACGGTGGTCTGGGGCATACAGACCTTAAATGAGCGCCCAGTCTCCTACTTATATTAATAGCAATAACAGTGATAATGACAATAATAATAAAAAGGAAACTAATTACTTTCTAAAGGATAAAATAACTAAATTGGACATGGGACACAAGCCTAGGCATGATCAACCTATGGCTGGCCGCCTCGGACGAAGGTGTATAGTGTTTAAAGGCCGAAACACCTGATGACTCTGAGGTACACTACTGATGATGTGTCCTAAAATTTCTTAATCTACTATTTCTGTACTCTAATTTATCCACATATAAGGAATAATTCTCTTAGATATTTTTAATAATAAGAAAAACTAAAATACCAGGCGATTAGTAGGTAAGCTAACGATAATGTGTCCTAAAATGTCTTAATGTATTATCTCACACCTGTTCGTTCTCTGACTTGCCGTTGTGGGAAGGAGAATGAATGGGTGAAAAACATAGGCCAAATCAGGCCTCGAGGGTGCCCTGCTCAGTCTAGTGGCGCACTTCTCTCTTCACCTCTTTGTTCTTTGCCTCGCGAAGCAGTTAGAAGAATCAAATATAAATACAACTCTAATTTATCCATATATAAGGAATAATTCTCTTAGTAAATTAAAAAACCTAAAATACCAGACTACTAGTAGGTGCCCTAATGATAATGTGTCCTAAAAATTTCTTAAATATATTATCTCACACCTGTTCGTTCTCTGACTTGCCGTTGTGGGAAGGAGAATGAATAGGTGAAAAACATAGGCCAAATCAGGCCTCGAGGGTGCCCTGCTCAGTCTAGTGGTGCACACTTCTCTTCACCTCTTTGTTCTTTGCCTCGCGAAGCAGTTAGAAGAATCAAATATAAATACAACTCTAATTTATCCATATATAAGGAATAATTCTCTTAGTAAATTAAAAAAAACCTAAACTACCAGACTACTAGGAGGTGCGCTAATGATAATGGGTCCTAAAATTTCTTAATATATTATCTCACACCTGTTCGTTCTCTGACTTGCCGTTGTAGGAAGGGGAATGAATAGGTGAAAAACATAGGCCAAGTCAGGCCTCGAGGGTGCCCTGCTCAGTCTAGTGGTGCACTCCTCTCTTCACCTTTTTGTTCTTTGCCTCGCAAAGCAGTTAGAAGAATCAAAGATAACTTAGCCCGAATACAATTATAAATAAAAAAAAGTTTTCCAACAAACAAAAGGAGATTCATCCACAGACGGAGGAACTGAAAGGCCCGATGGCGTGACTTAACAAGCGGTGGCCCGTGCAATACCCTTGATCTTCCTATCTAACCACGGCTGTTGAGGACAGTTGATGGGGGAAGTCATTGTATGTTCTCTAAACCTAACCCAGCCAGAGCCTTCGGACCAAGCACGCTAATCGAATCCCAGCAGTCTCCTGTCGAATACAATACTAAAAAACATCCCAAACCTTGGGGAATAAATAAGCTTAAAACATGGGCCAAGTCAGACCTAGAGAATGCCCGGCTCAGCCTAGTAGGGTAATTCCTTCCTTCTTTATCTGTTCCTTCTTAGTCTCATAATGCAGTGAACATTAAAAAATATGACCCCAAAACTACCATCACACTAAAAACATAACCCCAACACTAAAACCAGCCCTAAACCTAACCGTAATCCCAAACCCAGCCCTAAAACCTAACCGTAACCCTAAACCCAGCCCTAAAACCTAACCGTAACCCTAAACCCCAGCCCTAACCCTAACCCCTAACCCTAAACCCCAGCCCTAACCCTAACCCCTAACCCTAACCCCTAACCCTAACCCCTAACCCTAACCCCTAACCCCTAACCCTAACCTAACCCTAACCCTAACCTAATCAAACACTAAACCATACTCCCTAAACTGATCAAACACTAAACCGTACTCCCTAAACTGATCAAACACTAAACCGTACTCCCTAAACTAATCAAACACTAAACCGTACTCCCTAAACCAATCCAAACACTAAACCGTACTCCCTAAACTAATCAAACACTAAACCGTACTCCCTAAACTAATCAAACACTAAACCGTACTCCCTAAACTAATCAAACACTAAACCGTACTCCCTAAACTAATCAAACACTAAACCGTACTCCCTAAACTAATCAAACACTAAACCGTACTCCCTAAACCAATCCAAACACTAAACCGTACTCCCTAAACCAATCCAAACACTTAACCTATCTCCCTAAACCAATCCAAACACTTAACCACTCTCCCTAAACCAATCCAAACACTTAACCGTACTCCCTAAACCAATCCAAACACTTAACCACTCTCCCTAAACCAATCCAAACACTTAACCTATCTCCCTAAACCAATCCAAACACTTAACCACACTCCCTAAACCAATCCAAACACTTAACCACACTCCCTAAACCAATCCAAACACTTAACCACTCTCCCTAAACCAATCCAAACACTTAACCACTCTCCCTAAACCAATCCAAACACTTAACCACTCTCCCTAAACCAATCCAAACACTTAACCGTACTCCCTAAACCAATCCAAACACTTAACCGTACTCCCTAAACCAATCCAAACACTTAACCGTACTCCCTAAACCAATCCAAACACTTAACCGTACTCCCTAAACCAATCCAAACACTTAACCGTACTCCCTAAACCAATCCAAACACTTAACCGTACTCCCTAAACCAATCCAAACACTTAACCACACTCCCTAAACCAATCCAAACACTTAACCACTCTCCCTAAACCAATCCAAACACTTAACCACTCTCCCTAAACCAATCCAAACACTTAACCACTCTCCCTAAACCAATCCAAACACTTAACCGTACTCCCTAAACCAATCCAAACACTTAACCGTACTCCCTAAACCAATCCAAACACTTAACCGTACTCCCTAAACCAATCCAAACACTTAACCGTACTCCCTAAACCAATCCAAACACTTAACCACTCTCCCTAAATTATAATAACACTAAAATACAGCCCCTACGCAATCATAACTCTGTTCATCTACTAACACCTAGACTAAAAAACCCCAACACTAAACTAAAAACAGTAAATACTAAACGAAACACACCACAACACAACACACACTACACCACAGCACACCGCACAACACACACTGCACTTCACAACGCACCGCACCACACAACACACTACAACACACATTACACCACAACACACCGCACAACACACACTGCACTTCACAGCATACCACATACAGCGCACCACACACCACACTTCACAACACACACGGCACACACATGCAGCACACTGCACCACGACACACCACACAACACACACTGCACCACATTGCACACACAACATGCAGTGCACAACACACACAGCGCACCACACACCACACTGCACCTCACAACACACACGGCACACACACAGCGCACTGCACCACAACACACACTGCACCACATTGCACACACATCATGCAGTGCACAACACACACCGCGCACTGCACCACAACACACCACACACACCGCACTGCACAACACACCACCACACACACAACACACACTGCATTAGCTAACCTAACCCTAAAACTTTCAATCTAATCCCTAACCTATAAAACCAGACCCCACCCAATCTGTAGTCAGGGGACCCAACGACGGGCCCCCCGACTTTAACCATAGATGGACCCCAAACTACAGAACACGAGTTCGGGAGCCCGGCGTTCGTCCGTTTAGGGAGAACAGAGTGAGTGATCCCCTGAAGAGGGGATCGAGTACATAGAATACAGCATTAAACCCAGAACCACACTAAAATGAGTAAAGCTTTAGAGGACGGTAGATTCTCAAGAAAAATATGCAAATTTTCCCAATATGCAAATCCTTCCAATAGACCAATGGCAACAACTCCACATCCTTAAATGATTAGATAGAGACTTAGAACCTATGAAAACATACCAAAATTCCCCCAAATAGGCGAATTCTCCCAATATGCAAATGAGGAACAACTTCACATCTTTAAATGTTAATAACTTTTAAACAAAATTAGATAGAGACGTAGAACTTTTTGCTAATAAAACTACACACTTTTCCCAACAATACTACATCATAAAACCATACGCATTCACCCCGATGGAATTTACTACTGCTAAGATAGACTAGGCTTACCAAAACCACAATACATTTAGGTGGGGGGAGCGCTGATGGTAGAAGCTTGACTCATCCTACATCTTTAAAGGTAAGGGATGAGTCCGCCATTGGTGTACAACCCCAAACAGGAGAGCCAAAGCGGTAGAAGCTTGGTATCTTCCCAGAAAAATTTCAGTGTTGGCTAACACCAGCCTGGAATTCAAAGGGAAGTTATCCGCCGGCTTGGATCTCCGCCCAAGACTGTCTGGGGGGTGACGTATTGCACGGTACCTACCTTCCCGGGGCTTGGAGTCGATCACCTGGCAACGGGTGATTGCGGCACGGTTTCCGATTCTGAGGGTCCTGGGAGGCAGTGATCGGTTCGCGGCTGGCCCTGGGCCTTTGGTCTTTGGATTCCGAGCTCTGGTGTATGCCAGGGTGGGCCTAAAGGCCTGTCTGGCTGACCTGGGTAACCTAGCGGTGCTAACAAAGGGTCAGTTGGGCAGGAGGTAAGTATTCAGCCCCCCTGGGTCCACTAGGACAGCACGCAGGGACGGTGGTCTGGGGCATACAGACCTTAAATGAGCGCCCAGTCTCCTACTTATATTAATAGCAATAACAGTGATAATGACAATAATAATAAAAAGGAAACTAATTACTTTCTAAAGGATAAAATAACTAAATTGGACATGGGACACAAGCCTAGGCATGATCAACCTATGGCTGGCCGCCTCGGACGAAGGTGTATAGTGTTTAAAGGCCGAAACACCTGATGACTCTGAGGTACACTACTGATGATGTGTCCTAAAATTTCTTAATCTACTATTTCTGTACTCTAATTTATCCACATATAAGGAATAATTCTCTTAGATATTTTTAATAATAAGAAAAACTAAAATACCAGGCGATTAGTAGGTAAGCTAACGATAATGTGTCCTAAAATGTCTTAATGTATTATCTCACACCTGTTCGTTCTCTGACTTGCCGTTGTGGGAAGGAGAATGAATGGGTGAAAAACATAGGCCAAATCAGGCCTCGAGGGTGCCCTGCTCAGTCTAGTGGCGCACTTCTCTCTTCACCTCTTTGTTCTTTGCCTCGCGAAGCAGTTAGAAGAATCAAATATAAATACAACTCTAATTTATCCATATATAAGGAATAATTCTCTTAGTAAATTAAAAAACCTAAAATACCAGACTACTAGTAGGTGCCCTAATGATAATGTGTCCTAAAAATTTCTTAAATATATTATCTCACACCTGTTCATTCTCTGACTTGCCGTTGTGGGAAGGAGAATGAATAGGTGAAAAACATAGGCCAAATCAGGCCTCGAGGGTGCCCTGCTCAGTCTAGTGGTGCACACTTCTCTTCACCTCTTTGTTCTTTGCCTCGCGAAGCAGTTAGAAGAATCAAATATAAATACAACTCTAATTTATCCATATATAAGGAATAATTCTCTTAGTAAATTAAAAAAAACCTAAACTACCAGACTACTAGGAGGTGCGCTAATGATAATGGGTCCTAAAATTTCTTAATATATTATCTCACACCTGTTCGTTCTCTGACTTGCAGTTGTGGGAAGGAGAATGAATGGGTGAAAAACATAGGCCAAGTCAGGCCTCGAGGGTGCCCTGCTCAGTCTAGTGGCGCACACTTCTCTTCACCTTTTTGTTCTTTGCCTCGCAAAGCAGTTAGAAGAATCAAAGATAACTTAGCCCGAATACAATTATAAATAAAAAAAAGTTTTCCAACAAACAAAAGGAGATTCATCCACAGACGGAGGAACTGAAAGGCCCGATGGCGTGACTTAACAAGCGGTGGCCCGTGCAATACCCTTGATCTTCCTATCTAACCACGGCTGTTGAGGACAGTTGATGGGGGAAGTCATTGTATGTTCTCTAAACCTAACCCTAACCCTAAACCCTTAACCCTAAACCCTAAACCCTAACCCTAACCCTACCCTAAACCCTAAACCCTAACCCTAACCCCTAACCCTAACCCTAACCCTAATCTAACCACGGCTGTTGAGGACAGTTGATGGGGGAAGTCATTGTATGTTCTCTAAACCTAACCCTTAACCCTAACCCTTAACCCTAACCCTAAACCCTAACCCTAAACCCTAACCCCTAAACCCTAACCCTAACACCAGACCAGTGGGGTTTCCCTAATTGGCTGGTGGCCGTGGGGATTTGGGACTTTGGTGATGGGGGACTATCTAAAGGATTGCACCTGATCCTTAATCCCACCGCTAACCCTAATCTGGACCCTGGCCCTAAACTTAGACTTAATCTTGTCCTTAAACCTAACCTTAACCCTGCCCCTAACCCTAACCTTAACCAAACACCCCCCCCCAAATTCCCCCCAAAAAAACAACCTGAAATTAAATCTGCCCCTAAACCTAAAACCTAACCCTAAACCTAACCTTAACCCTAATCCCAAAATGCTAGCCCTAAAACCTAACCTAACCTGAAATCAAATCTGCCCTTAAACCTAAAACCTAACCCTAAACCTAACCTTAACCCTAATCCTAAAATGATAGCCCTAAAACCTAACCTAACCTGAAATCAAATCTGCCCTTAAACCTAAAACCTAACCCTAAACTTAACCTTAACCCTAATCCTAAAATGATAGCCCTAAAACCTAACCTAACCTGAAATTAAATCTGCCCTTAAACCTAAAACCTAACCCTAAACCTAACCTTAACCCTAATCCCAAAACACTAGCCCTAAAACCTAACCTAATCTGGAATTAAATCTACCCTTAAACCTAAAACCTAACCCTAAACCTAACCTAATCTTAACCCTAGTCCCAAAAGAAACCTAACTATAAACATTAGACCCAAAACCTAATCTTAACCCTGCCCTTGCCTTAAACCTAACCTTAACCCCAAACTTAGTTCTTAGTCCCTTGTGGCCATAGCCCTAAATCCTAAATACCCTAATCCAGCCAGTGCCATCTACAGTCATTGGATTACAGAAGAATGCCATCTCTCCCTTGTCTCTTCCTTTTCCTGGAACAAGAAAAATCTCAAAGGGTCAAATTAAAACACATTGGACATTTTTTTAAAAAAATTATTTACTTAATGGTTTAAATTTCAATGGGCATTTCCATAAAAAAGAAACTTCATATAGTTTAGGAACACAGAACATTCATTCATAAATATAATAGCAATTGACCTCTAAAAACAATGGATTAAAATAGGAGACATAAATTAAATATTATCTTCCAAATTAATATATTAACATCCACTTTAAAAACATTTAAACATTACCTTTAATGATCTTTCATCTTTCTATGTAATTATTTTTCCTTATTTCTCCTTATTTTTCACAAAAACGAGAAAAGATTAGGTGAAAAGGAGCCTTTTCTGCTCATCAGAAAAAGGACCTAATTTAATAACCTCCAACGGCCACTAGATGGCGGTCGAACTACACAGGTGACAGAGAGCATCGTTTAAAATTTCAAACGGTCAACTAGGGGCGGTCCTACAACAGAGCTGAGCAAGGAGCTGAGTAGGACTCACATTACACAGCCAGATCCACTCGGAGAGAGACACGGACAGACAGTCATCTACTTCTCTACCTTTCTCCTGAGACAAGACCACAAAAGCTCTTTTTAGAGCTCCAACTTTAAACTTTCTTTTGATTTATTTCATTTCAGACTTCAATTGGATTTAATTTAATTTACTTTGTTGATTTAAATATTTTTTCCCTATTTGGGGAAAGCTCATTTCTCTCCACTTGGGAAGGAGCATTATTTGAATCCTCCTTCAATTCTCTCTCCCTTTTTGGTAAAGAGAAAAATATATATTCTTTTTATTTATTTTTTTGTTTTCCCTGTTTACTCTACTGAGTTTATCTGACTTTTCCTACTTAGGAAGAGCCAGACCTGAAATTTTTCCCTTGTAAAAGCTCTCTCCCTATACGAGAAGAGAATTCTTTTTGGAAGGGGATTTTTGTTTTTGTATGGTTTTGTATCTTTTCTATGTAGGAAAGACCTTTTGCTACAAAAACAGATTCTCAATTTTTTTTATACAAGTCTGTGCCTGAAGAAGGTTTTGTTAAAAACCGAAACGTTGCAACAACAGACTTGTATCTCAAAATTTTAAAATGTTTCAGTATAGACCTGGTCAAAATATGCAATTTAAAAGACAGGACCTCGATTCTCGATGAGGTCTTCTGAGAGGGAGCCCCGTGACCACTGGATCAGACCTGACGTACGGTTTTTCTGGGCTGACAGTGGACCCAGGTCTCAGTATAGGAGACCTGAATGGCGTGATTATCGGCCTTTTCCGCCTGAAATCACAAGGGTTCGGGGACCTGTAAACAGATACAGCTACTCACATTTTCCCAACCGTGGGAATAATGTAAATTTTTCGAAACCCCAGGAACGGGATACAATACGTACCTGGACCAAAAACCACAGTGCTTCGGCACTGCAAAACCCAAGCGGCAAACAGGGTGCCGCACCTGCAAAACAGAGAACAAAACAAAATAACAAACACAAAAATAGGAAACACAACAAAAAGAACACAAATACAAATCTAGCTAACCCACAAACAAACACACAGGACAAAAATAGTGCTACTTACAAAAGATTTACTGGTCTGGTGAGGATTTTATTTAATCTGATGCGGTCTCACCACCACATGGAGATGGTTGCGGCTAACGCTGAAACAGAGCCCCCAACCTTCTCCAGACTAACTGCTTACCTTTCTAAAGTGGTGAAACCAGCAAACATAACACCCCAGACCAGAATCTTGTTAGAGGGAAATGCTAGAAACTGGGCCTACACCACACGGCTCATACTCACAGAGCATTATCAAACACACATTAGCCAGGAAACAGCAGAGCTAATAAAGGTGGGGGTGCAGGACATGAGAGAGGCACTAGAGGTCGCCACTAGATGGTACCAAAAAAGGTACCCAAAGAAATACATGGGGGATGCAGTTAATAGTGTAGAAAAAATTATTTCCACACTTCAAAGCACACCTGAGGCTGTAAGGGAGGAACAGGGGATAAATATGCCCTCAGTGCAGGAGATTCCTCTAGATGAGGAGGATTTTCCACCTTTGCCCCAGCGGGTGGATACTCCCTCGCCACAGTCCACATCATGGGGAACTTTAACCCCTTTTCCTATCACTCTGCCACCTCGTCCACCCAGAAAACAGTCCCGACAAAGAATCAAGAGACGAGAGTCTGCAATTAAAAATCCAGCAGTCGCCCATACGGAAGACTGTCTGGATTTAATCCAGATTCTGCCCTGTGCTGACACACAAGAGACTAGGAACCCGCCGCTTATTGAGGAGCCACGGAGGGAGTCCTTGTGTCTGTCACCAGCAATTGTGGAGGTGCATGCAGAGAGCAGCACTCCCACGCACACCCAGGGAACCGATGAGGACCCTCAGGTGAGATTGCTGGCAGAACCTGACTCCGCATTAAGCCCTGAAATACCCTTCACTCCAATGGGGAGGACTAAAGGGAGTGTACTGGATGAGATCATTTCACCAGTCGATCCCTTAGGCAGTGTTCCTAGAGAGGAACGAGAGGTGAGCCTCTTGCCGAACCCTCCCATGGAACCAGTGGTGGTGGGTCCAAAGACAGTAGGGACCTTTAGGCCCACCAGACATGTTAATACTAATAAGAAACTTTCCACTTGGAACTTCAATGCTCGTAAACCTGTGTGCATCCTGGGTGACTCTGGTCTGCTCTCTGCTACTGTCTTGCTGCTGTTGCTGGTGGTTTGCTGGATTAGCTGTTTGCTGCTGCTGTTTGGTTTGTGTTAGTTTCTAATTTCAACTGAAACAAGGTGAGTGCTTTTTTGTCATGGCTACTGCTGGGTTTTTCTCTTGTTCAGAGTGTGGCATGTTTAGTTTAGACCCCTTCTCCACCGATAGTCATAATGATAGTGGTGTTTGTTCAAAGTGCAAGCTAGTTAACTGCCTGGTAGAGAAGGTGGACAAGTTAGAGCTGCGTATCCGGGGTTTAATAAGGGATAGACAGCAAGGGTCACTGTTAGCAGCCCCGGGTACACCAGGGAGAGCTAGTACCCCCTCGACTCCGGCCTTAGAGCCCCCACAGCAGGGCGAATGGGTAACGTCTCGGCGGCATAGTCGAAAGGCTAAGGCTAATGCTACTGCAAAGGCCACAGCCAGCCCACCTGTACACCATGCTCCCCCAGTTCACGTGTCAAACAGGTTTGCCCCGCTCAGTGAAGCACCCGCTGAGGAGCCTGTTAAAGGTACTCTGGTGATAGACAACTGGCTAATGTTTGAGGGCAAGCCTGGTCTTTTAGGTAGGGATGGTGTCCACCCCACGCGGGATGGTGCTGCCTTACTTTCGTGCAGCATAGCACATAGTCTCTTAGTTAGTCGGCAGAGTAGCAGTAGCCTTAGAAGCTGCTGACAAACCGGAGCCGGGACCAGGCCACAGACAGAGAGGCTTAACCGACCGTCTGTGAGCTGCAAAGAGACGTTACCTAGTTACCAATGTATTCAGACTGTGTCTGTCCCCCGAGTCAAACATAAATGTCAAAAAACTCAAACAGTAAATCTAAATAACCTAACGTATATTAAACAATCATATCCAGACTGTAGCACTAGCACTTCAAAACTAAAGATTGGTTTACTTAACATAAGATCTCTAAATTCAAAGGCAGTAATAGTGAATGAAATCATAACTGATCAGAAATTTGATGTGTTGTGCCTCACTGAAACCTGGATTAGACCCGATGAATATTTAGCATTAAACGAAGCCACCCCTGCAGGCTATAATTATATACACAACCCCAGATTGTCCGGTAGAGGAGGCGGGGTCTGCATAATTTTTAGAAATTCCCTAGCTGTCAATCAGAAACACTATGATAATTTCACTTCTTTTGAGCTTCTTTACATCAATATAATTAATCCAATTACAAAACAGAATGCATTTTCTTTAATTAATATTTACAGACCACCAGGACCCTATGTAGAATTTTTAAAAGAATTTAGTGATTTCGCTGCAGATTTAGCAGTTTGTAGTGATAAAGTAATTATAGTAGGAGACTTCAACATTCATTTTGAAAAAGTTGATGACTCATTAAAAAAGGCTTTTGCATCAATTCTAGACTCAGTTGGTATTGCTCAAAATGTAACAGGACCTACGCATTACTGTAATCATACTCTGGATCTGGTTTTGACCCTGGGTGTTAGCATAGATAACCTAGATATTCTTTCTCAAACCTCAGTAATCTCAGATCATTATCTTATTTCTTTTAAACTTCATCTTAGTCATAATATACGTACATCCCCCAGCTACTCTATGAAACGTTCAATAACGCCCTTTACCGCTCAACAATTTACTGATAACCTTCCTGATTTATCAACCATAGTGTACTCTCCAGGTAACCCAGCAGAACTAGACAAACTAACTGATTGTTTAGAAAATACCTTCCGGTCTACTTTAGATGGTGTAGCACCACTTAAACACAAAAAAGAGAGACAGAAAAAACTTGCGCCGTGGTATAACGACCAAACTCGTACTTTAAAGCAATTAGTACGAAATTTTGAGCGAAAATGGCGATCAACCAAACTGGAAGTATTCCACTCTGCTTGGAAAGACAGTATTGTTGAATATAGAAGAGAAATTAATAAAGCCCGCTCAGAGTATCTGGCCTCTCAGATCGAGATTAATAAAAACAACCCTAGAGTTCTCTTTAGTGTTATTTCTAAACTGACTAAAAATCAGGCAGGTACTGATCCTCAGATTCCAGCAATCCACACTAGCAATGCTTTTATGGACTATTTTGATAATAAAATCGAAAATATTCGGGACAAAATTCAACAGATAAATAGCACATCTTGTCTGTCATCTGGTGTGGCTGATATAGAACAAAATCCAGCTACCGAAGTCAGGTTGGAAGTTTTTAACCCACTACATCATTTAGAACTGGAGAAAATTATCTCCTCATCAAACTGCACAACCTGTACACTTGATGCAGTTCCCACAAAACTATTAAAACAGGTATTACCAGACATAATTAAACCACTATTAACAATAGTAAACTCATCATTAAACCTGGGGTATGTTCCCAAAGCCTTTAAACTAGCAGTAATTAAACCTTTGATCAAGAAACCAAATCTTGATCCTAGTGTACTATCTAACTATAGACCTATTTCAAATTTACCATTTATTTCTAAGATTTTAGAAAAGGCCGTGGCCCAACAACTTGGCTCTTATCTGCAAAGAAACCAGATCTATGAAAAATTCCAATCTGGATTTAGGCCTCATCATAGCACTGAGACAGCTCTAGTTAAGATAACAAATGATCTGCTTCTTGCCGCTGACCAAGGCTGCGTTTCTTTACTGGTACTTCTTGATCTGAGCGCAGCTTTTGATACAATAGATCATAATATCCTCCTAGAAAGATTAGAGAAAATGGTCGGTATAACTGGAACTGCCTTATCGTGGTTCAAATCATACTTGACCGATCGTTTTCAGTTTGTGAGGGTAAATAATATACCCTCCAATTATACAAAGGTTAGATATGGAGTTCCACAAGGCTCTATCTTAGGACCGTTATTATTTACGTTATACATGCTCCCCCTGGGCAAAGTTATTAGAAAACATAATGTTAATTTTCATTGTTATGCAGACGACACGCAGCTCTTCATATCAGCCAAACCTGATGACAAACAGAGAATAAAGAAAATGGAGGATTGCGTAAAAGATGTGAAATCATGGATGTCACACAACTTTCTTCTATTAAATAGTGATAAAACAGAAGTTCTTCTATTAGGCCCTAAAGCTGCTAGAAATAAATTATCACACCTAATGTTGAATCTGGCCGACTTCTCAGTCACACCTGGTTCAACAGCTAAAAATCTTGGCGTTATCATAGATTCAGATCTAGCATTTGATAAACACATATCTAATGTTACTAAAACAGCTTTTCTACATCTCCGTAACATCGCCAAGCTAAGAAATGCTTTATCCTTACATGACGCAGAAAAATTAGTACATGCCTTCATTACGTCAAGGCTAGACTACTGTAATGCGCTACTGTCAGGATGTTCTAGCAGTAACTTAAATAAACTTCAGCTAGTTCAAAATGCTGCAGCCAGGGTCCTTACTAAAACTAGAAAATTTGACCATATTAGTCCAGTCCTATCAGCTCTTCACTGGCTTCCAGTCAAATTCCGCATAGACTATAAAATTCTCCTGTTAACGTATAAAGCCCTACATGGGCTCGCTCCTGAGTATCTGAGAGACCTTATCTCCTATTATGAACCACCACGATTACTTAGATCACAGGGTGCTGGCTTCCTAGTAGTTCCCAAAATTCAGAGAAGCTCTGCAGGAGGAAGAGCTTTCTCTTATAAAGCGCCCCAACTCTGGAATAATCTCCCCGATAATGTTCGGGACTCAGACACAGTCTCAATCTTTAAGTCTAGACTAAAAACTTACTTGTTTAGTTTAGCTTTTGGTAGTTAATGTTAATTCCCTTTAGATAAGGCTGCAGATCCAGGGGTTCATGGACATAGTGAATTGTGGGTAAACTGAGATGCTGGTGCTGCTGTCACTCACTACATGCAGTCACTCAGGTTTGTGGACGGTGGAGTGGGTGAATGCCAGTGTCTCAGGGAGCCTCCGTGTCTATGTTACCTTCTGGCTCTCTCCCTTTAGTTAGGCTGTCATATTCAGACCTGCCGGAGTCATTAGTCACACTCTGATAATTTTTTACATTTTCTGTTCTTCATAAATCCAGTCTAAACTAATTCCTAAATCTTTCCTTCCTCCGAGTTACTGACTGTCCACCGGTCCGGCCCAATACTGATGGATGTCCCACCCTCAAGTCCCCCTGTCCCCCTGATTGACCAGACTGATGGAAGTTTCTGGAACGCAGCTTCTCCACTACAGATCACATCCAAATCTATATGAACTCTAATTGTTTCCACTGTTGATTATACACACCTGAATATATTAGAACTGCGTGGATGTAAAATTGACTTTTCAATGTTTAACTTATAAGTTGTCTGACCAGTGGTAGGATGGTCCCCCCTTTAGATGTGAGTCTTGGTCCTCCCGAGGTTTCTTCCTCCTCCAGCTCTGAGGGAGTTTTTCCTTGCCTCAGCGCTCACGGGGGTTCTGTATATTCTGTATATTATGTTCAGTGTTTTGTCTGATTCTCTGTGCTGTGATTCCCATTTTTGTAAAGCTGCTTTGTGACAACATCAGTTGTAAAAAGCGCTATATAAATAAATTTGATTTGATTTGATGATTTGATTCGAATTTGGCCAAAATTCCAGAACACCCATATGAAAATATTCAAATTGACAGCTATCCAGGAGCTACATTTAGGCATGCAGAGAGCATACTAAACAGGGCAAAATTTCAAAATAAGGTGGAAACAGTTATTCTGTCATTTGGCATCAACCACCGCAACCAAAAATGTAAGGAGACGGCTGTAAAACAGATCCAGCGGGCTTTAAAGGTGGCAGAAGAGAAATTCTCAGATGCCACGATCTGGATCCCTTTAATTAATTTCTCCAGGGCCCTGAAATCAGAGGAACAAAACAATTTAACAGGCATTAACAAACACATGACGAAAAATATGCCTCACCTTCCTCTCTTACCAGCAGCCCAATTCAAGGTCAAACCGGACAGAGTGCACTGGACACCGGATTGTGCCAGGGCCATGCTGGATCATTGGGTGAATCACTTAAACTACCCAGCCCTGTGAACCTGAAAAAGGGTCTAAAGAGGGGGGAAGAGGTCTTAAACCTCTCCAAACATTTTACCCCTACAAAAAGTCAAATTAGACTATTAAACAAGGGCTTAACTTTCATACCCACTCCTAAAATAGACCTTGACATGAAAAAACAAATTAATTTGGATGTACAACAATACCATAGAAGGCTACTTTTAGCCTCTTACTTTAGATATGATGAAGGGTCTGAGCCCCTTCCATTCACCCCCAAGTCCGCATGGACTCCGAGACTGTCTCAGGTACCTAACACCGTGAGAAAGATCATTAGAGCAGATAAATACGCGGTGAAAAACTTACCGTGGAATTATAGAGAAGTTCCAAACCTGGATAGGGAGGAACAGCGGGCTCTGAGACAGCTTCGCGATGACACGTCCCTGGTCATCAAACCTGCTGATAAGGGAAGTGTCACGGTGATCATGGATAGGGACGCCTATGTGAGGGAAGCAGAGAGACAATTACATCAGGAAAATTACTATAAGAAGCTCTCTGAACCTATCTTCCTAAAAACAGTTCCAGAGGTTCACAATATCCTGGCAGAATTACGGAAAGGAGGATTTATTAACAAAAAACAGGAAACTTACCTTAAGGGCCCTGACAGTCCACGTCAGAGGTTCTTCTATCTCCTTCCTAAAATCCATAAGGACCCTCTGTCCTGGAGTGTTCCTTTTGAAATGCCACCAGGCCGGCCCATTGTATCTGACTGTGGTAGTGAGACCTACGCCACAGCAGAATACATAGAACATTTTCTGAATCCAATTAGCACCAGACACCCAAGCTACATTAAGGACACATATGATTTCATAGATAAGATCAAGAACATCCACCTTCCACCTGACTGCCTCCTGTTCACCGTGGATATAGACAGTCTCTATACTAACATAGAGACTCCAGCGGGACTGGAGGCGGTGAAAGAGTGGTTCACGCGATACCCTGATAAAAGCAGACCTGACAATTTATTACTAAAATTATTGGAAATAAATTTAACTAAGAATGATTTTGAATTTGACTCCAAATTTTACCTTCAGGTCAAGGGTACTGCGATGGGGAAGAGGTTTGCCCCATCATATGCCAACATATTTATGGCCCGATGGGAGGAAGCGGCACTTGCTGCGTGGCACACCAAGCCTCTCTATTATTTTAGATTCCTTGATGACATCTGGGGGGTCTGGTCTGGAACAGAAGAGGAATTCACAAAGTTCACAGACCATCTTAATCGATTTAATCAATCGATTAAGATTAAATACACTTTACACAAAACAGAGGTCAATTTTTTGGACACTGTAACCTATAAAGGTGATGGTTTTCTAAA
Organism: Pygocentrus nattereri; assembly: GCF_015220715.1. Lineage (NCBI taxonomy): Eukaryota > Metazoa > Chordata > Actinopteri > Characiformes > Serrasalmidae > Pygocentrus > Pygocentrus nattereri. The sequence continues at coordinate 28,819,260 of NC_051237.1, read as the reverse complement.
GGACCAGAAACTTCATGTCAAGGTCTACTTCAAGGAAACAGATACACATGCCCTTCTATTTAAGTCCAGTTATCACCCTAAACATACTTTTAGGGGGATTGTGAAATCTCAACTCCTGAGGTTTCGCAGAATCTGCACCCAGGAGAAGGATTTCTGGACGGCAAAAGAAATCCTTTTTCAGGCCCTCAGACGACGCGGGTACTCCCGTTCATTTCTTCGGGGATGCCTGGAGGGATATCTATCCAAAAAAGAAAAAGAAACCACAGAAATGATTCCATTGATTACCACATTCTCGAAAGGGAGTGTGGATCTCAATAAAAAATTAAAAGATAATTTTACCAATTTTACCACGTCGGAGGGAATGCTGAAGGATCACAGGATAATCTCGGCCTATCGAAAGAATAAAAATTTGAAGGATTTATTGGTACACACTAAATTACACCCATTACAGGAAAACAAAAATAAATCTAATAACATTTTGGAATTTGAACCAAAACGTTGGATTTCCAACCCAAATACTAAAAGCTTATTTTCAATGTGGCCACCTCTAAAATCTGACGTCTCAAACTGTGTCTACTTAATTTATTGTTATAAGTGTAATGCACAATATGTGGGTGAGACCAAGAATAACTTGGCTACCCGCATGTACCAACACAGACACAATTTGAGATACGGAAAAGAGGCTCATACCCTGTTGATTCGGCATTTCCTCAGACATGGACCGGAATCACTGAGGGTTATGGGACTGGAGTACAGTCCTCTGTGGTCCCTCAACACTAGAAAGAAAAAAGAGAGGGAATGGATAGAGAAACTGGGATCGATGCATCCAGGGGGCCTGAACGAACAAAAAAGGATAATTTTATAAATCTGTACGGGAATTAAGGAGAATGGGAGAATGGATAGTTTGTGATTGATGACAGTGGATAGGCCAGTGCGCAACACAGGCACCAGACCAGTGGGGTTTCCCTAATTGGCTGGTGGCCGTGGGGATTTGGGACTTTGGTGATGAGGGACTATCTAAAGGATTGCACCTGATCCTTAACCCCACCGCTAACCCTAATCTGGACCCGGGCCCTAAACCTAGACTTAATCTTGTCCTTAAACCTAACCTTAACCCTGCCCCTAACCCTAACCTTAACCAAACAACCCCCCCCATCCCCCCAAAAAAAACCAACCTGAAATTAAATCTGCCCTTAAACCTAAAACCTAACCCTAAACCTAACCTTAACCCTAATCCCAAAATGCTAGCCCTAAAACCTAACCTAACCTGAAATCAAATCTGCCCTTAAACCTAAAACCTAACCCTAAACCCAGAGACTATTATCTGATAGCATTTGTAGTGTTTTTCTTCATCACCTACACTTTTTAACCAAGACAGTGGAAAGAGAAGATAGAGCCGGCGAGCCATTACAATCTGATCCAAACAATACAGAAACTCTAAACAAACAGGCGGTGATAGCGTGTAACCATCATACATGATCTCTTACTGTTAGACTTAATACGACTGTGAGCTGTTATAATCAACACTGAACAATCTGACTCAACTATAACTGTATGACAGCCAGTCAGTTGCCTCTGAATTCTCTGGAATGCCAGTCTGTTTAATCGAGTCGCCTTGCGCTTGTTAACTTTACTCATAGCGTGAAATCTCTCCATATGACAAACGTAAACATGACATAATGGTGCAGTATCCATTTTAATTCGCTGCTCATGAGAAACGGTGAGTGTGGCAGTCCACGCATCCCCAGCAACAGTGATCTACGTTTACTCAGAGATAAAGTTGTGCTCATTCCACGACGTCTTAATAGTAAATGGGACTGTAAACATAGTCGAGTTTGTTCATCTCCACTACAACTGTTCTATCATTTAACTTTATTATGGCTTAATTTTCTTATACTAAGTTAGATACAGCATGCAGTGCAATGCATAAACCCACATAAACAGCAGCAGCAGGCCAGCACACAATGCTCACAATCTCAGTAATGTAAATACTGAGCATGTGTTCTGTTGCTCTCTGTGATCCTACTAATGTTCCACTGCTTATCTTTGCAGGTTCCTCCGTAGCTGAAAGATACAATAAAGTAGTAATAATACTAGGAATAAAGTATACAGCAGAACAACACTGTGGGCCAAGCGTCTCCTTCATGAGTGAAATTGCGTAGACAGGAAGGGAAAGTGGACATTATCAGTTTTACTTTGTGTTATGGTCTTTTTCCAAACTGATTACTTGAGTATGATTACTGACAAGTGCCCAGTATGAAGGTGGCAGGAGTGTAGTATGATGAACAAACAGCTGCTGAGTGGCTTCTGAAAATGGCGCAAAACTTAAAAAAGTGAAAAATATGACGGGGGTTGGACTCCCATAGCGTGTTTTCTCATTTGTTTGTTTCTTTTAAAAAAAAAGCTAAAAAAAAAAGAAATGGTTAAGAAGTACAGGTCTGTATGAAAAATGTGAAAATAGGCTGTTTTAAGTGGGTTGTCTTTGAAAATAGCCCCAGATAGGCAGAACTGAGATCATTAAACTGCTTAACGGTTCTTGCTGCTAAACATTTCATTACACTGTGGCCTGCAGCTGCTGCCTGTCTCATTTTTAATGTTTGCATATTTATAAATAAACAAGCAATGAAACCATGTCATTCCTTTGCATTTTTTCTTGCTTGTCTGATCAAATGTGTCTTGACACTTTTTAACAAACACATATCACCAGTCTTCATTGTTTAGTGTTCTCTCGGTAACACAATTGACTATTTTGTGATGGTGATATATATGTGTGTGTGTGTGTGTGTGTGTGTGTCTGTGTGTGTATATATATATATATATATATATATATATATATATATAAAGAGAGAGAGAGAACTTTATTGATCCTGGAGGGAAACTGCAGCGTTTCAGTAGCAAGACATAATTACATATAAACTTACATATACTATGCAGAAAAATAGAAATAAATCTAGACATAAGTTAAAGTACAAGAGAAGTAAAAGTATATCTATTTACATGACAGATTTGTTGTATTTACAGACAGCAGGCATGGAGTGGTATGAGGTAAACTAAAGCACATATTATAGACATGACTAACTCTGAGTTGCATCAATATTACAGTGAAAAGTAAAGTGCATAGTGAAAGCGTTATTACAGTAACAGCTGTGATATACTGCACAGTGTGTATTGGTCAGAGAAGAGATACAGTGATGTGGTTCAGCACAGTTCAGACAGCAGAAGATCAGTACCCTCTCTGCAGTAAGGAGACTCATTGTAGAGCCGTATAGCTGTGGGTAAGAAAGATCTCACTCAGCGCTCTTTAACACAGCATAGCCGTAACAGACGGCCACTGAATGTGCTTCTCTGTTCATCAAGCGTAGCATGCAGAGGGTGTGAGATATTGTTCAAGATGGCTAACAGCTTGTTGAGTCCAGCTTGACTCCTACAACAGAGCCAGCCTTCCTAATAAGTTTATTTTGTTCAGAGTACTTGTGCTAATGCTGCTGCCCCAGCACAACAGCACAGAATAAAGCACTCGCTGCCACAGACTGGAACAATGTCCAAGGCGTCCAGCTTGTTGTCCACACCCTGGTACTTGTACCACCTCCACATCAACACCATCAATGGTGACTGGTCACACGGCAGGTTTAGACTTCCTGAAGTCCAGCACCTTCTCCTTCGTCTTACTGATGTTTAGCTACAGCTGGTTCAGCTTCCTGTACTCCTCCTCCTGTCCGTTCCTCATGCACCCCACAATGGACGTGTCATCAGGGAATTTCTGCAGATGACAGGACTGTGTGTTTTACTTGAAGTCAGTTGAAGTGTACAGGTTGAACAAGGAAGGGGCAAATTTTTGACAACAAAGAAAGCAAATAAATGGACTCTTGACCAAAGTAAGCCTCACCTCTTACTCAAAGCCGTGTTCTACGTTTTTACGTTTTATAGTGTTGATAATAAAATAGTAGGTGCATCTGAAAAATATATTTTATTTTCCTTTTTCAGATTATTTTGCCTTAGGACACCCTGCTTGTACCTCTGTGCCATTAACAGATGAGATTTTTGTGTTTTAAGCCAATATCGTCTGACAAATGTGTTGTAAAACAGTATTTCAGGTGTCCGGCAGTGGATTCATAACCATTTTGGGTAACAGTGGTACTGTGAAGGAGCTTGTAGAGGCGTGTCTGGTTCTCATCATCACCACTGTGAACAATTCTGAGTTTAGAAAGTTTAAAACCGAACATTTCACACCAGTAAAGTCCGACACAAAGACAAACACTAGCAACGCCACGCTTCGCGTCTCCTTCGGACTCCAACTCCCAAGATACCTCAGTTTGTCATGTGACTCCGCCAACCAATCATTCGTTAATCAGCGGAACCCCGTCCGTTTAGCGCCTGTGTATAAATGCCTGTCTGAAGTGCTGCCTGCTGTTCTCTTGTTGTGGTAGATAACCTTTTATGACCTTGATTTGTTTCTCACGATCTCTCGGATTTTCCCCTTTTGGCTAAGATTACCTTTACATCGGCTCTTTGGTCTCGACCCTCACATGTTTATCTAACGTGACCTTGGTTGTGACTTTCTCCCATGTCAATATCGTGTTTTGCTGCTCCTGGTCTGGTGTTTATTTGAATAAACCGCTTTATTTTATAGTGTCTGGTTCGCCAAAACAATCCGTATGAATGAGAAAATGAATCCATATGGAATTGACTTTAATTCACTGAATAATAATAAGTTGCATTTCTTAGAGCTTCATTTTTAATGTCACGCCACACCGTTTAGAAGCATCTACTGAGGGGGTATCTGATGTACACAAAAGACGAGATACAATGCGAGAGCACTTGATAGTGAGAACAAGGTTCATATACATTTCACGCAAAGGCTCATGGTATTCAAGCATCCTCCAAGAAATCGCTGTTCGCCTGGGCACCTCAGACTCTCTCTTTAAGGATCTTCCTGAATGTGGAAGACGTGGATGTGAATTTTACAGCATCTGAACAGACCAGAACGGTAAGAACTCACAGCAGAGAACTTGTAGAAAGAAGAACCAGAGCCGTTCCGCTTCATATCCCCCCACTATATCAAATACGGGCCTGCTGAACAGCAGAGGGCGCCCGCGAGTGAGTCCTCAATGAATGGGAGTGAATGGAGATCAACGGCTAAAAACGGACGGTTAAAATAGTTTCTGATCACTCGCCCTGAACATTTCTTTAACTTTAGAAAGTAGAAGGATGTATTTCACTAAAAAGAAAAAAAAAACAGACTGTACCTTTTTCTACAGCAAACGGGTTTTGCGCAGCAGGAGACGGGCTTTACTGCTAGAGCGGAATGATTGATGGGCGAGCGGAGCAGCTCATTGGCTGTTCGCGCCCAGTGACGTGCATGAGGCGTCGTTTTAAACTCCTATAGCTCGAGTTTAAAAGCTCTTAAAATATAACAGCGGCGTTAAAATGTTATATGCTGCTCTGTGTTCAGGAAATGAAATGCATTCTTTTACACTAAAAATGTTTAAGCCTTTAAAAACTTTATAAACTATGATTTTGCTCAAATGATCCATATCAGCCCATTTGTTTTGGTCTCACTCGGGCGCGCCCTCTAGCGTTTGAGAAAACCAGAAGACATTGCAGAGTGTAATTCTCCCTGGGTGAATTACGACTATGAATGGGCTGATATGGAGCATTTGAGCAAAATCATAGTTTATAAATGCTTAAACATTTTTAATGTAAAATAATTTAAGAGCTTTTAAACGGCCCCTCATGTACGTTAATGACGTCAGTTAGCTGCTCCGTTCGCCAACCAATCAGCACTCAGTAGCAGTAACGCTAACAAATCAGCAGTCAGTGGCAGTAATACCGGCAGTAATACCCCAAACCCGTTTGCTGTAGAAAAAATACAAAATATGTATGTTTTCTTTTTCTTTCATCCTTCTGCTTTCTAAAATTAAAAGATTTGAAACTATTTTAAATTTTCATTTTTAGCCGTTGAGCTCCATTTACTCCCATTCAGTGAGGACTCACTCGCGCCCTCTGCTGTTTTTTGATATAACTGGGGAAATAAGAAGTAGCCAGGCTCTTCATAAACCGTCTCTGCTCACTGTTCCCTCAGGCTGTGTCTCAAATGGCTCCCTTCTTCCCTATGTAGTGCACTAGGGGAACTTCTTCATGAAGATAATTCTCTCAGTGTCAAGTAGGAAATTATGCACACATGACTTAATATGTACTGATTTGGCTCGAGAGTCAGTATAAGAAGACTGCAGTACGTAGGGAGTACAGGGCTGTTTGAGATTCAGCCTCTGTGAGTCGGCTCTGCTGGAGGTCATTCTCCACAGAGTATTTGTAGAGAGGACAGTTATCATTGTCATACCTTGAAGTGGCCAGACTCCCCTATGTGAGATGTGCTCCTGTCACAGTCAGGGGTCTCAGAACCAGAAAGTCATTATGAGTTCTGTTTAGCCCCAGATTTCCTCTACTTACTTATCGAAGTAAATATGCACTAACAAAGGTGAAGTTTCCATTTGATTTCAGGTTGACTTCAATTGTATTTCATCAAATTATCTGAAGTCAAATTACTGAGAATTATTGCAGTTCTGTTGTTTTTAATCCTTTCTCTTAAGGAGGCCTGTGTGGCTGCAGGCATTAGATTGAACTGTCCCTCTCCTCACTGGAAAGTATTCAGAATTACAGAACGTCTTTAATAGCTTAGTTCTTTTACTTCTGATACTCAAGTAGTTAAAAAAAATATATATATATTGATCGGCTACTTTTGCTCAAGTAAAATTTTACCAAGAGCATTTCCCCTTTTACTCCAGTACAGAGGTTGTGTGCTGCGTCCACCCGGCTCCTGGCTTACGAGCAGAGGCTGGGAAACAAACCCTGTCTGCATAAACAGGTATTTCTCAGGTTTGGAAGCAATGTCTTGACTGGATTTGGGAGGCTTGTAGACTTATAGAAATGCAGGTAGTCAACAGAAATATGCCTGTATCTGTTTCAGTTATTAAAGTTAGCATTTTAAACTTTGACTAAATGTGTCCTCTTCCTACAGCCACCCACCTGCTGCCTCTGGTTCTTGACAGATAAAGACTTACAGCTCGTCCCAGGTATTTTTATGTATAGTAATGGTTACAGAGTTGCTCCTCATTATCATATTTCTATAATATTTTACTGTGTCTTTTAGTACAATATTATGTATTTAAAACCGTGACTCACCTGCTTTCTTTTTTTTTTTTCTTTAGTTTGCAAAAGCTGAGCTTTGAATGTTGAGTACTTCTGGGAAAAACAGCTGTTTTAGTTCACAGTAAAACCCTCCTTGTATGCCTTCTACTTGTATGCTATTTCATACACATCCCCTTTTCTCTTGTGGCCATGTAGTCGGCCAGCTCTCATTTATCTGGTGAGGTTGTTACTCATTTTGCTTACTTTTGTCTTTATTTTAGGTGCAGCCATGTAGAATCCACAGTCACAAGCAGCAGGTGACAAAAAATTGACCAGAAACCCCACAACTGTTAAGACTCGTGTATCTTCTTCTTCTTCTTCTTCTTCTTCTTCTTCTTCTTCTTCTTCTTCTTCTTCTTCTTTCGGCTGCTCCCTTTAGGGGTTGCCACAGCGAATCATCTGCCTCCATCTTGTCCTATCCACTGCCTCCTCTGCTTTTACACCAACCATCTCCATGTCCACCTTCACTACATCCATAAACCTTCTCTGAGGTCTACCTCTTCTCCTTCTGCCCAGCAGCTCCATCTCCAACATTCTTTGCCCAATATATCCACTATTCCTCCTCAACACATGTCCAAACCATCTCAACCTGGCCTCTCTGGCTTTATCTCCAAACTGCTCCACCTTCACCGTCCCTCTGATCTGCTCATTTCTAATCTTGTCCATCCTTGTCACTCCCAACGAAAATCTCAGCATCTTCATCTCCGCCACCTCCAGCTCAGCCTCCTGTCTTTTAGACAGAGCCACAGTCTCCAAACCAAACATCATAGCAGGACGCACTGCTGTCTTGTAGACCTTCCCTTTCACTCTTGCTGCTATCCTTCTGTCACACATCAGCCCTGACACCCGTCTCCACCCACTCCATCCTGCCTGCACCCTCTTCTTCACCTCTTTTCTACACTGTCGATTGCTCTGGATGGTTGACCCAAGATATTTGAAGTCATCCACCTTTACGACCTCTACTCCTTGCATCTTCACCTTTCCACCTGCCTCCCTCTCATTCACACACATGTATACCGTCTTATCTCTACTGACCTTCATTCCTCTCCTAGAGGTTCTCTCTCTGTCTCCCTCTCTCTCTCCCTCTCTCTCTCTGTCTCTCTCTCCCCCATTCATGCTCTACATATATGCTCACTGACATCTTCTTACAACCTCTGTAAAGCTGACCCCCCGTGTGGTCAGAAATGGAGTAAAAATGCTATTATTTTTTGTGCTGGTTTGAGCTGTAGAAATCATCGTTTGTGCTGGCACCATTTCTGAGATATTAAACATTACAGTTTATTGCCTGTGACATCACTCAGCCTCCCATCAACGTCCAAATCACACCAAAAGGGTCTCATTCATTTGTGCCGTTAAAAGCAAAATTCCAGCTATTTTAATTCTCCAGTGATAAAGCCATAAAGGTTGGACTGGTGACGTCATGCAGCCCCCCATCAACATCCAAAACAAACCAAAATGTTCTCATTCGTTTGTGCTAGTTTGTCCCGTTAAAAGTTTGTGCTGTTATAGTTCTTAAGTTGTTGCATGAACAGGTTTTGTCACTACAGATGACATCATTTACCACAGGATTAACACTAGTCGATGGTGAAGATCTGAGAAAGGCCTTTTTGCTTCATCCTCATGAATGCGTGATGCCACTAATCCAGCATTTATGGCTTTATAACTGGAGAATTGAAAGAGCTGGAATGTTTCTTTCAAGGGCACAAACCAGCACAAATGCAGCACAAACGAATAGTGGCATTTTTATTCCATTTCTGACCAAATGGGGGGCCAGCTTACATTTTACATTTACATTTATGGCATTTAGCAGACGCTCTTATCCAGAGCGACTTACAAAAGTGCTTGTCATTACTTCAGAATATCTCATGTTCACAGTCACGTGAAGTCACAGCTTCACAGAGGCCTTTTGCCACACCTAACTAATTGAGCCTGTGTGCATATGACAATCCGTCACTGCGTTGCTGTGGCACATATTGGAGGGCAGGAAGTGATTTTTATTAGAAGAACTGCCACAAGCTCTCAAAATGCCTGTGCTTTACATTGTTTATGGTTGCTTAAATAGCTCTGAGAAACTTATATCACGTACCAAATCTTGTTGTTCACAGGGGGATAAATGCAAGAAATTGACCAAAAATGCTGGCAAAATTTTGCACAGTTCATCTGTGGGTTTAAAAGGTACAAGCAACACCACTTAAATCACGGTTAAGTTTTTAAACACTGTGTCCATTCATTGTCCACTCTTGACACTCCGACCTTGCTAGTCCTTGTAGATGTAAAGTCAGAGCCATAAGCTCATCTGCTGATGCAGTTTGATAGTCATCCTCTAGTCCTTCATCAGTGGTCACAGGATGCTTTTGGCTGGGTGTTTTTGTTTGGTGGACTATTCTCAGTCCAGCATCAACATTGAGGTGTTTAAAACTCCAGCAGCTCTGCTGTGTCTGATCCACTTGTAGCAGCACAACATACACTAACACACCACCACCACATCAGTGTCACTGCAGTGCTGAGAATGATCCACCACCCAAACAATATCTGCTCTGTTGGGGTCCTGAGGGGGCCCTGACTATTGAAGAAGAGGGTGAAAAGACTAACAAAGTATGCAGAGAAACAGATGGACTACAGGCTGTAATTGTAGATCTACAAAATGCTCCTATATAAGTTGGAAATGAGCGAAGGTAAGGTAGCTGTAAATACTAAAGTGGCTAATATTGATACTAATATTGGTATATGGTAACTGATTATTTATCTACGTACTGACTATTCCACCAATCTGGTCTGTGTTGTAGTCAAGTGCTGTATTTTGGATTTATGTCAGACAATTTAAAGCAATTGTTTCCAAATTATTTTTAGTGTTGTCATTGAAATTTGTGCATGTATACAGATGAAAACAGGTGAGCTTTATGAATTGCTGACTTTACGAGGCAGTACATACTGGCTGAAGACATGATAATGCACGTTAAAACTTTAGCAGACTATTGATTGATTGGCTGTGTTCACCTATGCTGTACTGCCTTCATTGGGGATTGGGTCAGTTGGTTTTCTTTTCGTGGTTGTTTGCTTTCTCTGTTATGCTGTTTCTCAATAAAAGTGAACGTTAGGCTACATCTGATGCTGTGCTATTGATTCCGGTACATGTAGTTAATAAATAGAGATTTAGACTTACACAGAACGTATCTGGAAGTGAATGGAGTGAGTATATTATGCTGGCAGGGCAGGGGAGGGTTAATATCATGGAGTACCCGGATGTGAGCTGAGCAACTGGGCCAGAATTGGGCCTGAATTCAAAGTCTCGGCCAATGCCTTCCGAGCTCGGTGTGTAGTATTCGGCTTAGATGTGGCTCAAATGATTTTTGCTCTCTGGGAGATTCAGTGTTGAAAGGTAAGATGTTGAAACAATGTCACGATATCAACGCTGGTTCACTTTTCAAAAACAAAAAAAAAAGTCCAACGGTGACTCAACCTTCATCCACGACGTTAAACACTGAAATGCCAAGTGGGATTTCATGCCTAAGTGGTTCTTTGCATAGTGAAATGGTTCTTCAGATGATGAAGAAGGTATTTTATATGGTTCTATAAAACACCAAAATGTCAAGCTTGCACCAATAGGAGAAATCACCCAGCATTCTTCCTTTATACTAGATACATAGCAATACATACTGGGGCAAACGTGGAGCTAATAACTTTAGTGTTTAAAAAGGACCTGATGCAGGTCAGGTCACTATGTTAGACGTGTGGTAGTGACTTCAAAGTTAAATTTACATGGAATATCTTTTACATGTTAATGTGTCACTATTTAAACAGTTTCAGAAACATTTTCCATGTTACTTGTTTACATTGTTTCAGGTCTGCTGTGCTCAGCTAGAGAAGAGGTTGTTAGACTGCAGGAGCTGGAGGGAAACACTGTAACCATCCATACTGGATTAACTGGAGTTCAGAGTGATGCTCACATACTGTGGTTTTATGGACCTGAGAATGTAGATATAAAGATAGTGAACAGTCTGATCATTAGAGGAGAGATTATTACAGACTATGACAGTGAGAGATTCAGAGACAGACTGAAGTGGAACAGAACCAGTGGATCTTTAACCATCAGGACTGGTCATCGTTTAATATGGAGATTTAGAGTTCTGTGGCAGTAGCATGGTGGTGCACTGGGTAGTGCTGTTGTCTCCCAACAAGAAAGGCCAGGGTTCGATTCCCAAACTAGGGAGTTTGCATGTTCTCCTTTTGGTGTCTACAGGCAAGTTGGAGATACTGAAGGCTGTGCTTGCACTGTGATGGAGTGACAACCTGTCCATGCTGTTTTGTGTTTTCTACCTAATGCACACTGGGACAGGCTCCAGCACCTCCTGTGAGGACAAGATGATGAGAATTTAATGAGTAATAATATGATTATTTTTATTTACCTTATTTCGTGTAAGTTTAGCAGCAACTGTAATCCACAACACCATGTCCATTTAATTTCTACATGAATCAGGTGTGTTGATTTGGGCTGAAGGTGAAACTCCCACACTTTCAACAAACTGATGTGTTAAATAACATGAGTTACCCTCGCCTTAAACACATTTTATGTGTTAATGTTTGCTGTTTAACACATTCTGTATTAAAAGTAAAACAAAATGTGTTAACCACAACTGAGAACTGAAATATTTTAGCACGTTCATGGTGAAAATAATACTAGTTTTTCAAATCTATCATGCTATACCAGTTTTGACCACAGGGGGCTGCAATGGCTCACAAACCTCAACTTGCACCACTATGGTGTCTATTTGAAGACATATAGGTAGGTAGGTAGGTGGGTATGTGGGTAGAGGTTTGTGAACCATTACAGTCTGTTACAAATAATAAAGAACATCTAATGAAAGAGGCTGGAATAACATGTAGTTATCACACATGGCCATCGACTACCAGATTAGTAAGGGTACTGATTTCTTCCAGACAGTGGCACCCCAGATTTTTTTCATATAGGTGGCCAGATGGACTCACTGGAAATCCTGGTGTGGCAAACCCAAAAAAAAGCCATCACTGAATTTCAAGAAAACTTGTCAATATGAGAATGAAGGAATTGCATTACTTATTATCTGAGGTGCACCACAGACACTCACAAATCAAGTTCCCAAGAATGAGCACTGACTGAGAAATCAGCATCAAACATTGCAACCATGCAAACTAAAAAAGGTGTAAATCTTCACGTTGCAGATTCGATTATTAAATTGAGACATAAGCCCTTTTCACCCATTTCACTTTCCATTGTTTGAATGCACAATCATGCATTATTAGGAAGAAAACAGGAAGCTTTCAGGACTGTATTATTTAGACTGCCGTTTATTCAGGTCTGAACAGTCAGTCTTCCTCTTCCTCTAATGATCCTGGTCTAAGAGTCTTAGAAGCATCAGTAGAAACAGTAGAAAGCCTGGGAATCTCAAAGTCAAATATCCAAACAAAAAAGATCACTGTAAACAAGCCATAGTAGCTTATGCACATATCTTCACTATTAAACTCATGTTCAGGCATCCTTATTATCATCAATCAAATGTCCAAAAAAAAAGGTGCTGGACCTGAGCCACGGTGGCTCACTAAGAAAAGCAATGTAGTTGCACTCAAAAGGTTGTGGGTTCAAATCTTGCTCAAGCTACTGCTTTTCACACAGCAAGTTGGAAATCTGAGAGATAAATGTCGAAAAAAAATAAGAAAGCCTTGTGAGATCCTGTGGCTCGCTGGTAGATGCCATGCCCCGTGGTGGGGGGGTTATCGGTTCAAATCCCGATCAGGAACTCCACGTCACAGTTGCCGTTGTCAGTTGAAGTCACCTTCCAAGGATGTCCTGGATGGAGCCTGGAGGTGCACTGGCAGCGGAGGAAGGCCGGAGGGCGATACCCGAGAAGGGGGGGAAATAACCCGGGCCACCCCCCCGGGCCTCCTGGAGGAAGAGAATAAGGGGTTATGGCACATGAAAGGGAAAAAACTTAGGTTTTAAATATGCAGCTTCATATTTAAAACCTATCACCCACATTCTGAGTGGCTTTTTGGAGGAAGACCGCTGCTGTTCTTCTCCACTTCGGTCTCCCTCCTCACCACCTCATTTCTGTGCACCCTTGATTCTCTCCTCCACCCACTAGGACCACAAGCAGAGTCCAGCCTGGCTTTGAACCGGCAACCTCTTGGACATGAGACAAGGCTTTTCCCACAAAGCCACCAACTCTGACACACAGCATCCTTTTTTTAGGGGGTTTATCTTGAAAACTGAAAGGCTGCCACAAGCCTCCTGGTAAGCCTCTCTCAAGCAATATAAAGAGTCCATCAAACTGAATATAACCGTGCGTTTATCAGGTGGAGAGGATCGGTGTTTGGTGGGATAAAGCCTGGACTGTAGGCTAGTCATGAGAAATGTGGTTCCAGCAACTGGTTTCAGGAGGTGTACTATTAATGATGGTACAAGATCAGTCCATTTGAATAAGATAAGATAGACTTTTATTATCCCACTGGGGGAAATTGGCATTGTTACAGTAAAATACACAGTAAGCAGATACTTTGCTTAAAACAGCATTTTGCTAAGAGTATTACATTCACAAATGAGAAAAATAAGAGTTAATTAACAGACACCACCAAAACCGCTTAGAATGCTGAGGAGCTTCTTGGGCCCAAGATTCCTTAGTCTGTAGGACTTCTCCAAATGAACTGATCTTAACTATGTTTACCTCAGTAACTGAGGATAAAACAAAAACTTATACGTGTTACCAGATCTGTATTAGTAATTTTAACATGAACCAAAAAACGTTAAGTCAGTGCAGTTATTATGTTTTACAGTGTGTTGTACTTGGAACTGAGTATTTCCATCATCCTATAACTGGATGAAAGGTGGCCATTTGGGAACCTTCAAGACCTTCAGCCTGACTGAGACTCTTACTGACACCATAGGTCACTATCTTTGTTGACCGAAAGTCACCAACGACTCTGAGTTTAGTTTATGTTAATTTGACACAACCTGTATGGCCTGTGTTGATAAATGTCATCCACTGTTTTTTTTTATTTAGTCAGTAGTGTAAAGTTTTGATATGCTTTAAGTAACACTCACAGAGATCATGACAGTATTTACTTTAATATCACTTATACACTATATTGCCAAAAGTATTCACATCATTGAATTCAGGTGTTCCAATCTCTCTCACTCACTCACTCACTCACTCACTCACTCACTCACTCACGCACTCACGCACTCACTCACTCACTCACTCTCTCACTCACTCACGCACTCACGCACTCACTCACTCACTCACTCACTCACGCACTCACTCACTCACTCACTCACTCACGCACTCACGCACTCACTCACGCACTCACTCACTCACTCACTCACTCACTCACTCACTCACTCCTTGGTTTTAACCTGTAGATTTTCTTTAAACTTGTGCCTTAGTTAAGCCTTTGCATGTAAGTTTGTGTGTATGTGAACGCGATAACATGTTGAAACAATTTTTTCTTTATTTTGATCTATTTTATCCTTTCTTTTAGTTATAGATTAGTTTTATTTAGTATTAAATTCCTAAAAAGATTTTTCTAAGTAAATTTATTTACATGTTTATGTAAAATAGTAGTGTGAGAGCTTCTCTTTTCACAAAACATTTGTGATGTCACAAAAAACAAAACAAAACAAACAAACAAACAAAAAAACCCGCTGTGATTCATTTGCCCAAAAGCTCTCCTTCTGCCATCATTAAACAGGCTGTATTTGATACTGTGGCTTTAAGATTGACACATCCTGCTCTTGAAAGAAAATCTATCTCCATTTTTGTCGCTTTTCAGTTTTGGATATAGTTTGAAAATACCTGTTGCTGTTTACAATGTGTGTAAATTTCATGATGAACGGACTAAAAGAAACGGCCCAAAATGACTTTGGGTGGGGCGGTGGGGGGTTGATTCCAGTGACTTGCGTTAAAAGTAAAGTATGTTTATCCTCCTCCGGTAAACTTATTATTTTGGAGATACGAGGTTTTGTTTCTGACAGCAGCGATATGTAAATAACCTTGGTTCTCGCTGGCTTCCCTGTATTGTCCCTATTTATTGATTGATTGATTGATTGATTGATTGCAGTCTGGACTAAAACACTTCTATATGAATAGGCGGGGCTAATCTTCTGTAGACAGTAGAACAGCGTGCATGAACGTTTTTCGGCCTCCCAACCAAATAATCATGTGGGAACGTGGAAGTAGTGATGGCAAAAACAAAGCTGTCTAAATCAGTGAAGACTATCTAAAAAGGGTTAATTACTGTAAGGTTTTAAAATCAGTGCACATTATCGACACCTGGTGGTTTAAAACATGAACAGCAGCTATAAATTCACTCTGTCTTGGGAGATATTTTACAATAAAGGACCCATTCTTTATTTTCTAGTGATTTTAAAAGCAACTCACTTGTTTCTAAAGCACTGAAGGTAACTAACATAAACATGATGGTTCTACAAAAAGTTACATCACCTTTGAGCCTCAACGCAGTTTATAGCTGGTATTTATAGCAAATCTCCTGACAAACACACATTTGACCTCATTCCCTGCTGAAAAAAGACCATTAGAATCAGTAAGATTTAAACCTGAATGCTTTGCTTTCTAAGGGGAATAGACATAATTGTTACATTTAGGAGACCACTAGTTTCCTGAAGGACACTTTGAGATCCCATTAGGAAACCATCAAATGCATCTGCATCTCCCAGGTCACCTGCTCAACCATCAGAGTCCTTTACACTGTGATATCAGCCCATCAGGAAAACATAAAATACCACTAGTGACTATTGGACACCACCAGGAACCAACAGATTCTTTGAATGGTTTCTATGATTGTGTTTTTTTCTGCAGGGTTCACATTAACCTTTGCTCTACTCCTCCACATATTCTATAATAGCCAAGGTGTGAGCTTCATATATAAAATCTAAATCAAGATTTAAGCGGTTTGGGCTGAAAATCATGAAAACCGGTGCAGGTGTTGCATCAGATTCACTCCTCCTCATTTTCTCCTTCACGAATCAAGTCAATAGGAGCCGCATTCACTGAGAAGAAATCAGCACCAGAGCCGGGTTTACGAGGAGCCCCTTCCTGTTTATCTGTTACATCATAAACGTGACTGCAAAACGCCAGAGAGCGCTCGCGAGCGAGTCGTCAATGAATGGGGGTGAATGGAGCTCAATGGCTGTGAAATAATATAAAAATAGTTTCTGATCACTCGCCCAGAACCTTCCTATAAGTCTACAAAGTAGAAGGATGTATTTCACTAACGAAGCAAAGAAAACTCACCTGCATGTTTCTTTTTTCTACAGCAAACAGGTTTCAGGCAGCAGGACACCGTCATTACTGATACTGAGTACTGACTGATTGGTTGGCTGTTTGTGCTCACTGACGTTATGGACCTACGTGAGGCACCATTTAAACTCCTACAACTCGAGTTTAAAAGCTCTTAAAAGTAAAACAGCAGGGTTAAAATGTTTTACGCTGTTCAATGTTCAGGAAATGATTGTATTCTTTTCTATTTAAAATATGCGTTTATAAACTGTGATTTTGCTCCATCTTAACCCAGTCATTTTGGTCAAGCTCAGGAGCACCCTCTAGTGTTTGAGAAGCTGTGAGAACCAAACAACCCAGCAACTACAGAAAGTGAGTTCTGTTGGATCAGGTTCTAAAGCAGTCACATGGTTTTGTGCTGAAGAAAACTATGCACATCACTGGTCACGTGTGTTAGGAAAACAAACCATTAGTGGAGTGCTTCAAAACAAACAGGTTTTTTATCTCTTTTAACTGCGTTCAGGCTGCACTTGAGATACTGTTCAAAGTGACTTTTCATTTGACCGCTGCTGTCCACAGCGACACTTTTTTCCTTTAACGGTGCTCTATACGGTGTTTTCACAGTTGGCTCAGTTTCTTTCTTCTTTAAAATGCCCCGCATCCTACATTTATTATTTTTCTAACGAATTTTGTTTGCTAGATTCTCCCACAGTTTTCGAGATATCAATACCTTTCCAACTCCAAAATATTTACTCTCATTGGGAATGGTGTGCTTGCTGACAGCTTTTGGATCGGATGTACGATTTTCAAACAATCATAGTTAAATGATGAATTGTCCCCAAAGGAATGAAGGTGTTAACTTATATCATGATGGTACAAGTCTATTAGCAAAACCCTATTAACCATGTGGGCCAGACTACTGGAACCAATACTCTAGCAACCGCTTGCTATGCCATAATAACCACCTGGGATAACACAGCAACCACTTACCAGCACCTTAGGAACCAGCTGGGACACCATAGCAACCAGCTAAAACACCATATTAACTGCCTGGAAAGACCCTAGCAACCATCTAGGAATTGATCTTTCTGCATTTTCTTCAGCGTATCTGTGCATGGGTTCATGATAATAATACATAATCATCATCCTGCACAAGTACAGCAAGTAATTACAAGTAATCACAAGTAATTACTCAAAGAAGTACTGCCAGTTATTATAAACCCTATCTCAACTATTGTAAACTCATCCCTTAGTCTGGGCCATGTTCCCAAAGCTTTAAACTAGCAGTTATCAAACCTCTGATCAAGAAACCAAATCTTGATGTCGCCGTTTTGTCTAATTACAGGCCTGTTTCTAACTTACCGTTTATATCTAAGATCTTAGAAAAAGCTGTGGCCCAACAACTTAGTTCATATCTACACAAGAACCATATATATGAAAAATTTCAGTCTGGATTCAGGCCACACCACAGCACTGAGACGCTCTAGTTAAGATAACTAATGATCTTCTTCTTGCCTCTGATCAAGGTTACATATCTCTCTTAGTGCTACTTGACCTCAGCGCGGCTTTCGATACAATAGACCACAATATTCTCCTAGAAAGGTTAGAAAACATGGTTGGAGTCACAGGGACGGCCCTATCATGGTTCAGATCTTACCTATCAGAACGTTATCAGTTCGTTAGGGTAAACAATTTATCTTCCACTTATTCAAAAGTGAGATTTGGAATTCCGCAGGGGTCTATATTAGGACCATTACTATTTACACTATACATGTTACCGTTAGGCACAGTTATAAGTAACCATGGCGTAAACTTTCATTGTTATGCAGACGATACTCAACTGTACATATCAGCCAAGCCTGATGACCAACACAGGTTAAAGAAAATGGAGGACTGTGTAAAAGACGTGAAAGGCTGGATGTTATGCAACTTCCTCCTATTAAACAGTAACAAAACAGAGGTTCTCCTTCTGGGTCCAAAATTAGCAAGAAGTAAATTACCAGATTTAATCTTAAATCTCGCCGACTTTCCAGCCGACATGGGCTAGCAGCAAAAAATCTCGGCGTTATAATAGATTCAGATTTATCATTCGATCAACACACAGGCGGCATCACTAGGACAGCTTTTCTACATCTTCGCAACATTGCCAAGATCAGAAATGCCCTGTCCCTGCGTGATGCAGAAACACTAGTACAGCCTTTATTACTTCCAGGCTAGACTACTGTAACGCACTACTGTCAGGATGTACGAGCAGGAATTTAAACAAACTCCAACTAGTCCAAAACGCCGCAGCCAGGGTCCTCACTAAAACTAGAACATCTGATCATATCAGTCCAGTGCTATCATCACTTCATTGGCTACCTATTAAATTCCGTATTGATTATAAAATCATTTTACTGACGTATAAAGCCCTACATGGTCTTGCCCCTGAATACCTGCAAGACCTTATTTCTCATTATGAGCCATCACGACCACTCAGATCCCAGAGCGCTGGCTTATTAATAGTTCCCAGAATTCCTAAGGCTGCAGCTGGGGGAAGAGCTTTTTCTTATAAAGCCCCCAAACTCTGGAATGATCTTCCAGAAACTGTTTGGGACTCAGACACAGTCTCAATCTTTAAGACTAGGCTGAAAACTCACTTGTTCAGTTTAGCTTTTGGTAGGTAATGTTCCCCCCCTAGATAAAGGCAGCAGATCCAGGGGTCCATGGACACAGGGAATTATAGTAAACTGAGACGCTAGTGCCACTGTTGCCCCTGGCTTGCCCACTGGGGGGTTTCTGTACATTCTGTACATTCTTTCAGTCCTGTGGAAACTTTGTCTTTTCTGAAATCCTGTAAAGCTGCTTTGTGACAACATCCGTTGTAAAAAGCGCTATACAAATAAATTTGATTTGATTTGATTTGAAGTAAAGGAGCACACATTTGATGTAGATGCACTGCTTTATGGCAGTGGTCACCATACCTGGTCCTGAAGATCTACCTTCCTGCAGAGTCTAATTCCAACCAGATTAGTCACACCTCGTCCAGCTAATTAACTCCTTCAGAACTCCTTAATTGCCAAGATCAGATGCAGTAGTATAGGCAAGCTGGGGTCAAGCATGTTATGCTTTTATAGCAGCAGGTGATAAAAAAAAGCTAAGAGTAAACTTTGTGCATACTAGTGGCTACACTAGTTAGCACAGAAGAGATTGAATGTGTCACTTTGTATTGGCTCCATTACAGGGTTGCACTGTACATTGTGGGAATATAAATCAGCAGATTTCCTAAATGGGTGGAGATGTTCAAAGTTCAAAGTTCAAAGTGTTTATTGTCATTTGCACAGAGGAAACAGGTTTCCTTATATACGATGAAAAGCTTACTTTGCTCCTCACTAAGAATGCCAAATATAACATTAAAAATACAAAAGAGTGTATATATACAAGCATATATATTAATCAAGAAATAACGCACTAAATATAGGCTACTAATAGAGGTTTTGAAATCTACAACAGGTTAGGTTACAGTGTATAAATTACAGTGGTATGGATGGATGGTGCTGTGCCTTGCCGGGAACATGATTATCTGCAGCAGAAATGAGTGCTAAAGTGCGATAGTGCAATTGTAAACATGTGCTACAGTTAAAGTGACAGTAGGTGCAGGTTATTCCTGAGGAAAGAGTTCTTTACCAGTGGGATACACATCACACGTCTGTACCCAAGTCTGGCAGACCGAAGTGTGAATAGTTATTTCTGATTCAGAACTCTGATTGCGGTGGGGAAGAAGGAGTTCTTTAGTCTGGAGGTCTTGCACATCATACTCCTATACCTCCGGCCTGAGGGCAGAGGTTTGAACAGTCCATGCTGAGGGTGGGTGGGGTCTTTGATGATGGAGGCAGCCTTCCTTTGGACTCACATGTCACTTGTGGTGACTTGATGTGGCTCTTTGATTATTCCCTACTGAACATGTGGCTCTGCAAGAGAGAACTACTATTTTGGCTAAATTAAACCATTAAGAAATTCCTTTTTTTCAGTTATACACAGGAAAAGACGTTACATTCTTAGCTCTATTGGTTGGGGACCTCCTGTAGCAGCCAAACTTCTCACTGTCACTGTGAATTAGGCCCACACAATACAGCTGCCCAACCACAGATCCAGAGCAGCAGAAAACAACAATGCACAAAAGTCTCTGACAGCCACAGTACGCACCACATGCACCTGGGATCCATAAAGGTGCTCCATCACAGTACAACATGCAGTCTGTAGCCACGACTGCTAAACACAACACGAGTTCCCAACCATAGATCCTAAGCAGCAGCACTCAGCAACAACAACATAGCTGCCTTTAAGAGCATTTCACTGGAGCATTTAAGCAGGCAAGAATCATTAGGCAGGAAGGCAATTCAGTCCACTCCAAACACTGCCTACGGCTTTGGTTTTATGTGATAAATTTGACCGACTCACTTGTGTCTCAGGTCTGGTGCTCACAGCTGGAGAAGAGGTTGTCAGACTGCAGGAGCTGGAGGGAAACACTGTAACCATCCATACTGGATTAACTAGAGCTCAGAGTGATGCTCACATACTGTGGTTCTATAGATCTGAGAATGCAGATATAAAGATAGTGAACAGCCTGATCATTAGAGGAGAGACTATTACAGACTATTACAGCAGCTGAACAGAACCAGTGGATGTTTAACCATCACAAACATCAGCAGAGAAGATTCTGGAGTTTATCAATTACACATCATTACTGGGACATGTGTACAAACTTCAGCAGCACTGCTGTGCCTGATCCACTCAGACCAGCGCAACACACCACCACCACATCAGTGTTACTGCATTACTGAGAATGATCCATCACCCAAATAGTACCTGCTCTGGTCCATGGGGGTCCTGACCACTGAAGAACAGGGTAAAAGGGGTCTAACAAAGTACGCAGAGAAACAGATGGACTACAGTCTGCAACTGTAGAACTACAAAGTGCTCCTATATAGTAAGTGGAGCTGATAAAATGGACAATGAGCATAAAAAGAAGGAGGTGGTCATAATTTTATGGCTGATCAGTGCATACAGGTAACCTAATGCAGAAACAAACATATGACAGACAGGGAAATAGCTTATCTTTTCTTTATGAGTAAGGCCTGTCTTTTTTGTCTTAAAATATTATGTATCAAGAAAACAAATAACTTTGCACACTGAAAACACAGGACATGAACTGTCTTTATACTGGCCTTATGGTCAGCCTATATGGTACATTTACATTTACAGCATTTAGCAGATGCTCTTATCCAGAGCGACTTACAAGAAGTGCTTTGTCAATCTAGAGAAAGTATCTTTGCTAGTTATCAATAGCTTAGAGAAAAGACGGTCCTGAGCTCAGATACTGCTAGAGACACAGTCACTGCAGACACCAAGAGAAAAAGAACCAGAGTTGAGCGCAGAACTCTGAGCCATTCAATGCAATACAATAACAATAAGATACAATACAATAAATAAAATAAGTGCAGCTTATAATTCAATGCTCATTTAAGTGCTGTGTAAAGAGATGAGTCTTCAGTCTGCGTTTGAAGACAGCAAGAGACTCTGCTGTTCGGACAGCCAGTGGGAGTTCATTCCACCACCTGGGCGCCAGTACAGAGAACATTCTCGGCGCTCGTCTTCCGTGCACCTTGAAGGACGGCGGGTCAAGCCGAGCTGTACTCGAAGCTCGAAGGGCTCGTGGTACAGTTCGAGATTTCACCATTGCCATCAATGGTACTTTCTGCATAGCAGATATTGCAGTCAATAGCAGTAGCATTAGCAATACAGGTATATTCAGAAAAGGACGGTCTTCTCTAATGGACAAGGAAAAAAAATCACTCAGTCTTCACTAAGATTCATCTTTGGTCATGCATTCTCAATCGCAACAAAACTCAGGAATGTAGCAAAATGCAGTTAACTGAATACCAATTATAAAAGCAGTTAAACATATTATAGGCCAATTAACATTGCCTGTCAGCTAGTAAAGTGATCTAACAATCAGCACAGGCTGGTTCCCAACCCAATTCCCAACAGGGTCCCAACCCAATTCCCCAGGGTCATTTTTCTCCACCCCCAGCCTGCGACAGACAAGGGGATGAAGGAAAAATGAGCACCAGGTTGGGAACCACTGGCCAATACATCACATTTTCACACAGATATAAGATTATAAATATTTATAAATAACTTAACATTAATATAAAATAATAATCATGTAATATAAAAATATATAATAGATATAAAACAAATTCATTCTTCCAAATAGGACGTTGTTAGAAACATAGAGTCAAGCTTATGTTCTTTAAAATCTTATGTGGCCAGAACACACCAACAGACCCAACGTTTAATTACACACTTCTATAACCTGAGAAGAGCTCAACCAGTTTGTGTTGAAGTTACTGAATAATAACTAACTAAATAAGCTTTAGTATGTAATAAGAATGGGATTTTCGTGGTAGACCACGAAAACTACCCCCGTAAGATAAACAGCACTGAAAGCTAGCATTGTAATCAAGATGGATAGAGACAGAGTCAGAGACAAGGCTGAGACTAGGATACATAGAGTCCAAGTCAAGATCAAGACTGTTAGTAAACGAGACAAGACCAAGACCTGGAGTGAAAAAGACCAAGACAGAGACCAGATCTAGACCAGACTAATATTTTTTACAGAATGTATTATTATTGTGAGTCGGTGAGACTCTTGGGCCCACATATGAAAGAATGAGACTAGTTTCAGACTTACCATGCCTAGCAGTGAGATGTTTATATAAACAAGCAAAAAAAGAAAAGAGAGGAAAAAAAGAATTTTTATCGCCGAGGGGGAAACCCAGGGCTCAGGACGGTGACACTCGTGCAGTCCAGCGATGTCTAAGTGTCTGTAGGGAGACAAAACAGAAAAAGGGTAAGAACAGTAACCGTTAGCCCAACCTGCTGCTTCTTCCTGTCCTCAAGCTCTGTTGTTGAAGGGCAGTCAGAGCTCATCAACAAGGTGCAGCTGGGCTCTCATTAACAGGTCCCAGCTGAGCAGAATAAGGGAGGGTCCTCGTCTTAGCCACTTGTACCTCGCTATATACATCATTAGTCCTAAAGCACTCTGCCAGGCTCTTCAGCACCTTGGAGAAGGCTTGCAAATCCCGGGGTGGCTTGATTTGGCCTATGCCGGCAGGACCCTTGGACCTGCCGTGACTATACATGTCATTTTTCTGCTCAAATAAAATTGCTCTTTTATTGAAGCTTTAAAAGACCAAAGATCTGAAAAAATCTACATGTGTTTCTGTCCATCCTGTCACTGTGAGAAGACAACTAAATCTAAAAGGATGAGGAGCTGTCAAGAAGCTGTCACAGAGAAGATGAAATGGACATACTAAATACTGAAAAAGATCATGTTTTGGTGTAATAGGTTTCTGTGTAATTTCCTATAAAATATACATTTTCAGAAAACATAAAGATGATGTTTATGAGCCCAAGTCCATCCATCCAACCATCCATCCATTATCTTCCACTTCTCCGGGGTTCGGAGGCAGCATCCTAAGCAATGAGGCTCAGACCTCCCTTTCCCCAGCCACTTCCACTAGCTCCCCAGGGGGATTCCAAGGCGCTCCCAGGCCAGCTGGGCAATATAGTCATGCCAGCATGTCCTGAGACTTCCCTGGGGTCTCCTCCAGGGTGGACTTGCCTGTGACACCTCCCGAGGGAGGCAAAAGTAAACAGCAGATATGCTGAAACAAATTTTCAATGGTGCGAAAAATTTGTACTTCGGCTGTGTTTCAAGTACTGGTTCACTTTTGTGGTCGAATCACTGAACTTGTATTTAAAGTCTTCCTCCTCTAACCCTTCTTGAGGTGTCTGTCCTCCTTCGTTGATTGGCCACAGGAATTCCATTCCCCCATCAGCTAAACCCCGTACAGGTGAAAATGCCATGCTCTATGGCGCTGTGCTGCATGTACAAGCTATTCATTTTTCAGGATATTCAGGAGATATTTCTGAGATTTTTTCCCCTCTATAAAATGAATAACCAGCAAAAACGGAGCAGAATTAGCAATATACAGAGGAGGTGGCTATGTAACTAACCAGTTATTAATTTTTTAGGAAATATTTGAGATTTCTCATGTCTGTAGCAAAAAGAGTAATCACCAAAATCCAGCAGAGATGCAATCTCCACATCCTCAGTGCTGGTGGCAAAGGATCCTCACCTTTGTGGATATTATCAATATGGAACTTTCAACTGCACAGATCCATGGAGCTAATGGGAGAACCTTGAACTCATTAGAAAGTTGAAAGAAAATTGGCAACTTTTTGTGAAAGATGTTTATTCCCCAAGCAGCATTATTATATTTTACAACTATTTTTATATTTGTCATATAGTACTGGTTTGTTTGTATTACCAGATATGTCAAAGAGATTATTAATTCATTTATTTTTTCACTGTTATTTTCTTCCTTGATCAGTGGTGGGTTACTGGGTGCCATGTAGCTGGGGAATGTGCTGCATTTTGTTGCTATTTCTTTTGTTGCCTATTGTATTTGGTATTACATTGAAGCATTATCTTAAAAACAAAAACATCTGATCACAAAAAAAATACAGCAGAGGTAATGGCAGTTCCACCCCCTGAACATTACATCAGTTAAATATAATGATGTTATATTTCAATTAGGTTGTTCTTTTTCAAATGATAATACTTTTATTTACAATCGTCTTTGTGAGGTAAGGAATTTATTTTATACTCAGTGATGTTTTAGCTTAAATTCCTTTCTTTTTTCCATGAATGAACACATTGTTCCATTGGTGGCAGCATCAGGACTGTTTTCTGATTGGCACATTTCACCTTGGAGCTTAAGGTTTTAGTTTAGGCCAAAATGATCTAAAGCTGTGTTGTACCTAATAAACTTTAGTCCATGATGACAGATGCTGAACGTTCTACTGCAGTTCTCCAGGCAGCTCAATAGATTTTTAACCTGGTACTTTTGATACTTCTAATCAGGTTACTTTTGACAACTTGACTTATTATTTAATCAGGATCATAAAAAAAATTTTGCAGACTGACTTAATGGCCACTGGTTTACCATTCATTATTCAGACAAGCACCAATAAGTTAGATAACAAGTTGGTAAAAATGATAGACGTCAGGTTTACAGCACATCATATACATTTTAGGTTTACAACATACATACACTATATTTAGCAAAAGTATTGGGACATCTTCAGGACCTTTAATGACATCCCTTTAGAAATCCATAGGCATTAATATAGAGTTGCCCCCCCTTTATAGTAATAACAGTTTCCACTCTTACAGGACACTTTCTACAACATTTTGCAGTTTGTCTGAGGTTGGACAAGAGGGCCTGGCTCACAATCTCTGTTCTAGCTCTAACCCGAAGGTGTTCGATGGGGTTGAGGTCAGGGATCTGTGAAACCCAGTCAAGTACTTTCAGACCAAACTCATGCCTTTATGGACCTTGATTTGTGCACTGGATCTCTGTCATGCTGAAACAGAAAAGGGCCTTCCCCAGACTCTGCCCTAAAATTGGAAGCATACAATTGCATAACAAAGTCTTTGTATGCTGAAGAATTAACATTACCCTTCACTGGAACTATGGTGTGTAGGACAATCCCTGAAAAACAACCCCACAGCATTATCTCTCCTCTACCAAGCTTTACAGTTGGCACAACGCAGTCAGGCAAGTAATGTTCTCCTGGCATTTGCCAAACCCAGACTCATCAATCAGACTGTCAGATAGAGAAGCAAGATTCGTCAGTACCACAGAATATGTTTCCACTGCTCCAGAGTTCAGTGTTGGTGTGCTTTACACCACTCCTCCACCGACCCTTGGTACTATGCGTTTTGATCTTAGGCTTGTGTGTAGCTGATCGGCCAGGGAAACCATTTCGTGAGTCAGCAGAGTGTTAGTGACTTTTATGCACTACGTGCTTCAGCACTCAGTGACCTCGGCCCCATAACTTCACGTAGTTGGTTTGCTGTGGTTTCTAAACATTTCCAATTTTTAATAATACCACTCAGAGTTGATTAGTGAACCTAGGGGGGAAGAAATTTCACAGCTGACTTGATGCAACGGTGGCAAAGTTGCACCCACAATACAATCATTTCCACATGATCCCTGCATGATGCATCCAGCAGTCTGTACAATCCATGCCTTTTCATGTTGTTTTTGAATTTTTAAATGCAAACATAGAGATGTAATAATTTCATAAAGTCAGTATGAGTATTGAAGCCAGTTTAAGCACAATATAAGATATTACCCCTCCACGACTCTCAATTTTGTGCAGATTAAGTAGATTTGTAGTCAAAAACTGTCAGAAAAAATGTACTTTACATGTTCATTGTTGTTCATCAAGGCACCGATAATGTAAATGTACCCTTAGATCTACAACCGTGATCTTAAGGTCCATTTGTGTGCCTTTATTATTTTTTTTCCCCAGGATAAAATGATGTATTTGTGCCTTTTCAAAACCTAATGTTCGATAAAGGCAAAAAGCCTGTATGGATATAATTACAAATGAATGTGGTATGGTCCCCAAAGTGCCGTTAAAGGTACCACTGCAGTAATAGGAGAGATACTGCCACACTTTTTTCCAGATAAAACGTTGAAGCTCCCTTTAGATGAAGATTTACATTAAATGATAAATTTTGCATGCATGAAATACATTACTACACTTCTTCAAACACTATCGTAAACCACAGCTCATAAACATTAGCAGGTATAACTGTGGTTCTCAAATCAGCTCTCTCACCATGCACATAGCAGAGAAAACTGACTGCATTCTGCTCCATAATTTTCATTCACAGATAAAGTGCCACTTAAGAGCGGAGCTTTAAGCAGCGTTTTTTTTCTGCATGTCTCAGCCATTCACTTTTAAGAGAGGTGTTGGTTGCCACTCGGGGGGAGGAGTTCAAATGTGTTGAGTTTTGACCCCATGCTGCACTGAACCATAATTGAGCAGGTAATATTGGTAGGCTGTTTCAAAAAAGGTGGATTGTGAATTTCAGATTTTCCTGAAGCATAAAATAATCAGTTAAAATATGTGTTTTGTTTGAATAGCATTGAATTGGTGCTTTGAATTGTGATAGGTGGTATGTGAGCTTGGGTGCAAGGGAAAGTCAGTCTTGCTGCTGCTTGGATTAAGCACAATAGCATTATGAAAAACAATAGCCTGGTACTAAACCAACTTGATGTTTGATAGCGTAGCTGCTCCTATCTTCTCCTAGCCTGGCATCTCACCATCTCTCTGAAAGGCCCTAGTTCAGGGGTGCATGACTGTATGATAGTATCTCTACTCACACACCCCTTAAACCTGGCAATTAACAGATCCGTGTAATTAGGTGTGTTTAGTCAGGAAAATCAACAGTTGTGCTGGACACAAGCTTAAGCATCCACACTATTATTAATAGTGTCATGCTTTATATCATCACTAGCTCTTTAAGATTAATACAGGGTGTGAAAAAGTGCCTTGTTCACTTGAAAATGGAGATTTCACTTTATGAATTAGGGGCCATGTGAGCTTCAAACAGAGCAGTAAACCTGTCTTCCATGCCTTTATCTATAGATAAACAGGAATACATTCTGAAAATTGACCTAACTTTCCTTTTAAAACAAATACAGTTGGCCAAGATACTGCATATCTGAAGCTCAAAGGCCGCTCCTTCTAATGTGAATGTTGATAAGATGTAAAGGAAATGTGTGTTTTATCAGTATCAAGCAAAGTGTATGCCTAAATTATCACACACAGGCTCTGCTGCCATCTGCTGGACTGTATGACTCTGATCTGAAGGTTCTTCTTCCTTATTTATGTCTACATTACTCATTGTTTCTCTGATAGAGAGTGATGCTTCAGTGGAGCTGCGCTCGGTCACTAAGGTTTTTACAATAGCTTTCAGACGCTCTGCTAGAAGTATCTCTGCGGGTATCTGTTAGACTTCCAGCATGATGGCCACTGTCTGCTTTTTCATCTGCGCCGCGGGTGAGACGTTTAGTTGTTCATAGTGTTTTCATTCATATGGGGGTTTAGCTGATGTATTTGAAACAGTAATAATATCTAAGGGCCCTAAAAATATTTAAAAAGTTACTTAAATTGGGATCGTTTTCTGTCTTGGTTCAAAAAAGAGACAAACAAGCCTTCAATGGCAGTAGTCTTAACCTATTGATGTTCAGCAACAAATGTTTCTGTAATAAAGGAAAATTCAAATGACTTGTTTCTGGTTAATAAAGTTTTGCATGGTTATATCTTGAACAAACACGTAAGAGTTCCTATTTTAATCTGTTTGCTTAAAATTTTTATACTTTTATTAACAATCAAATTTGGATTTTCTCTTCATTTCTTTTTTAGCTGATGTTGTTTCACCTACTTGACATTTTCAGATTTGTGCTTTCATTAATTTGAATACTCCAATTTTCAAATGCTTGCATTTTCTCACTCAGTGTCTAAGTTTTGACTTTTGAATAGTTTTAATGCTTGCTTCATAAATTAGTGCTTTTGCTGTAAATCAAGTACTTGTAAAACTATGTAGTTTTAAAACTAGTATAAGAAGTATGCAGTGGAAACTGTAACCATAAAAGTCCATTGTGGACTGAGTAAAGAGGATGAAGCTATACTAGTCATTTCCTGTTTCGCCTGTGTGGGTTACCTACACACATTAGGGGAATTTACACTGTGTTTAAGCTGTGTGAACACTTCTATAACAATATCCGTCTGTCTTGCAGTTGTGAGAGCAACTGCAGGGGATGAAGTGGAGACAGTGGAAGTAAAAGAGGGAGCCACTGTAACTCTAAGAACTGACTGGCCTAGTGAGAGGGATGCTGATATAGTTTGGATGTTTGGAACTGCAAATACTGGCATAGCACTGAAAGATTCATCAGGCTCTTCCACTCATTATGATGAAAGATTCAGAGACAGACTGCAGCTGGACACAAAGACTGGATCTCTGACCATCAGCAACATCAGCACCACACATTCTGGAGATTATAAAGTACAGATCTTCCTTTATATGGTCATTTTACTAACAAGCATTTCAATGTCACTGTTTATGGTAAGGGAGTATTGGTTTTAGCTTATCTATTAGCTGATAAATGTTCAATTCAGTTTTAAAGTCAATGTAGATTGGAGTTCAATACCATCATACAAGTAATATAGGTCTACTTATATATACTTATAAAATCATTTTTTTAAATTTCAATGTACTTTGCAATGTTCACTATTTGTCCTCCAGCACCTGTCTCCGTACCGACCATCAAACACATATCAGATAGCAGTGAGTGTAACACAACACAACACTCAGGTATGTAAAAATACATAACATTAGAAATCTCTAAGTGCACGTTGTTGTGCAAATGTTTGATAATGTCTTTAGAACAAATGTTTGGACAGACCCAAACACTTATTGAAGCATTTTCCTTATTTACACTGTTCCCAATAAGAGAGAGGGAAAGAGAAAGTGAGAGGGAGAGAGAGAAAGAGTATTCTGGATGTATGACCATCCTGAATGTATATCAGTGCTGTGGTGTCACTGCCCCTGTTTATGGTGTGCTGCTGGTTTCCATGCCTGCCACAGGCTTGACAGTCACAGTAGCCTGGCCAGAAGTGGTGCCTCCAGGGTTCAAGCGGGAAGACATGACATTTCATCTCTGCCTGCTGACCGAAGATCTAGCACCAATCATGGGGACAGGATGGCCGATGCTGACAGCCAGAAACAAGAACGTGCACCAAGAAATGTGCATCCTGTGCCTAGACTTTTTGAGATTCAAGGGGTACCAAGTGGACCTAGAGGGTGCCATGCTGAATTTCAGAGGTGGCCATCCATTAACAGGGAAGCCATCAGATGTCCAGTGCACAGTGGAACATTAGAGCCAGTGGAGGATCTCCATGGGCAGAATGTGCTGTCAGATCAGGGGCAGAACGGCTTTCCATGGGGTGTGCGCACAAGCGGCAGCCCCACCAGCGTTGATCACACAGGGGATGTCAGAGAGAGCAGAAGGTGGTCAAGAAGAAGGCTGCTTCTGTTGTCATTACTCCCAGGGTCTCTGGAGAGAGGTTTTCTCATGCCTAAGAGGATGACACAGACCTATTTGTGCATTGCTGTGATCTGTGCGTGGTCAAGAAAAGCTGCTGCAAAAGTCGCACCCTGCTCTTTCCGCTCTGGCACACTGATGGAGAATGCCACAGAGTTGGTTTTTGGCTGTCCACCAGCACCAGTCAGTACGGATGGCTCATAAACCAAGAGTGTCCCCAACCCAGCGCAACTCAAGAGAAGAGGGCGGATCCCAGTTTGGTTCAAAGATTTTGTGATCCTCGGGGTTGAGGACCTTCAGTAAGAGGGTTGTGTGGGTGTTTAAGAAATATTATATGTTTGTTCTGATTATTTGCTCTGCTGCAGTTAATTTCTGAGTTTATTTTTCTAAAGACTCTTGTTCTTATGGGTGGGATTAGCCAGCTTGTTACGTCCTGCCTGTACAACCGGATAAACTGAGTCAGTCAGAGCTCGAATGTGCGAGAATGCAGACACAGGCTAATGCTAGAGCTACCTGTTAACCTAAAGCCTTGCTTTCTGTGTGGCGTGGCTGTGACCCACGTGGCTGCTTGTCCAATACATTCCAACTAGTGTGTCCAAACTTTTGACTGGTACTACATTTATTATAAGAGAGAATGTCAACAAAACCCACCATGAAAAACAGGCACAGAACATTGTGTACCCTGCGCGGGAAAGGGTCACCAGGACCTACCCCTGGATCCAGGCCTGGGGGTAGTGGTGGCCGGGAAGCCCACGTAACCCAGCCGGGCTCAGCTCGAAGAGGCAACGCGGGGGGACCGTGTGGGCCCACCACCCGCAAGGTCCAGCATGGGGGAGCAGTGCAGTGCTGCACAGGCAGTGGGAGATTGCAGGGGGGCCCTTGGCGGCCTAGGCCCTTGTGGCAGAAACTGGCTCTTGGCACGTGAAATGTAACCTCACTGGGGGGGAAGGAGCTGGAGCTTGTGCGGGAGGTTGAAAGGTACCAACTAGATATAGCTGGGCTCACCTCCACCCAAAGCGTCGGCTCTGGAACCAAACTCCTTGATATGGGGTTGGTCCCTCTCCTACTCAGGGGTTGCACAGGGTGAGAGGCGCCGGGTGGGAGTGGGGATACTCACGAGTCCCAGGCTGGTTGCCTCAATGCGAATTAAAATTGCAGAGAGGAAAACTCTGACTGTTGTGTGTGCTTACGCACCAAACAACAGGTCAGAGTATTCGGCCTTCTTGGAGCGAATGGGCGGGGTTCTGGAAAGGGTCCCGCCTACAGACTCCATAGTCT
Organism: Pygocentrus nattereri; assembly: GCF_015220715.1. Lineage (NCBI taxonomy): Eukaryota > Metazoa > Chordata > Actinopteri > Characiformes > Serrasalmidae > Pygocentrus > Pygocentrus nattereri. The sequence goes on along the minus strand of NC_051237.1, from coordinate 28,787,510 downwards.
TACTGGGGGACTTCAAAGCTCATATTGGCAATGACTGGGAGACCTGGAGAGGCATGATTGGGAAAGGCCTGCCCGATCGAAACCCGAATGGTGAATTGTTATTGGACTTCTGTGCCAGGCATGGATTGTCCATAACAAACACCAAGTTCGAACACAAGGATGTTCATAAGTGTACATGGTACCAGAGCTCCTTGGGTCAGGGATCAATGATCGACTTTGTTGTCGTTTCATCTGACTTGGGACCATATGTCCTGGACACTTGGGTATAGAGAGGTGCTGAGCTGTCAACTGATCACCATCTGGTGGTGAGTTGGATCAGATGGCAAGGAAAACTGATGGTCAGACCCGGTAGGCTCAAGTGAATAGTGAGGGTGTGCTGGGAACGACTGTTGGAGGCCCCTCTCGGAATGATTTCAACTCCCACCTCCGGGAGAGCTTTTCTCATGTCCCAGGGGATGTAGGGGACATGGAGTCTGAATGGACCCTGTTCAAAACCTCCATTGTGGAAGCTGCCAGGCATAGCTGTGGCCAAAAGCTTGTGGGTGCCTGTCGAGGCGGTAACTCAAGAACACCAGTGGTGAGGGAGGCTGTCAATCTGAAGAAAGAGGCCTTTAGGGACTGGATGGCCCAAAGGACTCCCGACTCAGCAGAGAGGTACCGACAGGTGAAAAAGGTGACAGCTGCAACGGTGGCAGAAGCAAAATCCAGGGCATGGGAGGAGTTTGGCGTTGCCATGGAAAAAGACTTTTGGTCAGCTTCAAGGAGGTTCTGGACAAGTGTCCCGTGACTCAGGAGTGGTCGGGGTGGCTGTGCCCAAGCTTTATTCGGCAAGGATGGAGAAACTCTGACTTCAAATGAGGATATTGTCATTATAAGAACTCCTTAATCCGGGAGACATGCCACCCTGAGAGGAGCTGCTACTCCTCCACATTGAGAGGAGCCAGCTGAGGTGGTTCGGGCATCTGATTCGGATGCCCCCTGGACACCTCCCGGTGGGGATGTACCAGGCACGGCCTATCGGGATAAGGCCCCGGGGTCGTCCTAGGACCTGCTGGAGGGATTGCATCTCCAAGTTGGCCTGGGAGTGGCTTGGGGTCCCTGGGAAGCTGGGGAGCTGGAGGAAGCTGCAGGGGACAGGGTCATATGGGATTCTCTGCTTTCCCAACTGCTACTGCGACCCTATCTGGATTAAGCGGTCAACAACGATGATGATGATGTCAACAACCAGTAGAACAAGTGATAATTTGTCAAAAACATTGTATTAAACCACCTAATTCTTAATTTTTTTCATTGTCTTCCAGTAAATCAGTCAATGCAGTCTCAGAGTATCCACATAAAGAAAGAGTCAACTTTAGATCTCTGCACAGTGCTTTGTTCAGTTACAAATGGCCCAAAGGTCAATCTGTCATGGGTTAGAAACAGAGATACATTGAAACAAAGCAGTAATCCTGACCTCAGTGTCCCTCTCTGCCTCCACCTGGAGATACACCTTCAGGAAAATCACATCTACAGCTGTGCAGCTGCCAACCCAGTCAGCAATCACTCAACCCAACTTAACATCATGCAGTTCTGTCCACAAACAGGTAAGACAATTTCATTGTACAAACTCAGTCCCAAGGAAGTTGAGACATTTTGTTTGGCCTGTAATACCAAAATATATTTGATGTTTTACCTTATGACCTATATTGTTTTCTGAAAATATACGATTATTCCACATGTGATGCCTGAAACACGGTACAAGAAAGTTGAAAACAGAGCATGTTTACCACTGTGTTACATCACCTTTACTTTTAACAGCACTTAATAGTCATTTGGGGAATGAAGACAGAAACTGCTACAGTTTTTAGTTTTACAGGTCTTTCGCTGCTCACGGTAGAATTTTATACCTCATCATGCACCACATTGTTTCAGTAGGAGACAGACAGGCCAGAGTAGAACCTGTAGCACTAAAGTAGACTGTTGATTGATTTAGTAAATAGTCCAACTGTTTGGACTGTTACAAAGGAATTTTTCTTGGGAATTATGCTAACAAGTGTCCAATGTAGAGAAGAGCTCTTATGGAGGGTGAATATACAAATACATAAATATATGTTATCATGTGGCAATGAACATGAAAATTAAGCAACAGTAAAAGTAAAAGTGAACATGACTAATTAAATGAGACATGAAATGTGTAAATGTTTTAAGCACCTGATAAAATTACATTTAAGTAACACTAATATTAAATACTACTATACTTTAAGTAACACTAATATTGTAAGTAACACCAACATTAAATATTACTATATTTTAAATGTTTTATATATCTATATATCTAATAATTAAATGTTACAATCAAAACTAATATTAACGCAATGTTAATGCAATAGTGATTTTACATATGCAAGCTCAATATTGTTTGTAGCTGATACCCAACAGTCAATCAGCACAAAATATATTAGCTACTACTAAAATATATCAAGCAACTACTGCCTTGAAGATCATTTTTAGTCAACTGTTTATGACTAATAAGTTGGAGGTAAATGTGATTCTAACTTGAAAATAAAGCTAAATGGCTTGGTGTGCACTAAACTGCCAAACTTCAAGTTCAGCTGAAATGGAGAGACAAACCACAGCTACTAAAGGTAGATTTGTCCAAAATATTCAAACATTTGAGGTGAACTTGGAAAGACAACAGCATCATCATATTCTTCCCGGGTAGCTGGCTATTCCGGAGGCACGGAGGGAGTATCTACATATCTACGTTAACCCACAGTGTAGCACGGTTTATAGCCAAGGAAATGCTGCAGTTAACATCTGGCAGAAAAACCAGCATTGTTTTTTATTTTGAAAATGTTTAACTATTATTTTCAAGGTAATATGCATACAAATTTAATTTAAATGCAAGAGCATACCCTTATTTATGTTTTTAAATGTATTGTTCAATAAATTTGTTTTTTTATTGAACTATTATTAAGCATATAGGCCTCATAAAATAGTGGAAGTGTAGAAACAGACAATTGTATTATTAATTGTGATTATCTGTATGATGATTAGTCATCAGTTAAAATTTCAGAATCATGACAGTCCTAAATAATGGAAGTGAAAAGAGTGAAGAAGGAGAATGTTAGTTATTAAGATAATCTGCTGAAGTTTCTCTTTCAGAGAGCAGTACACTCTTAAAAATAGAGGTTCCTAAATGGTTCTTGGGTTAGACATACGGTTCCAGGAAACCTTTACATTATATGAAGGTTCTTTAAATTAAAAAAACAAATGTTTTCAACCTTGTATATCTTATTTATAAAAATAGTTGTTTAAAGAATCCTCAACTGAAAGGTTCTTTAGCGAACCAAAAGTGGTTCTTCTATGGCACACGCCAAATAAAACTTTTTAGCACTGTGATGATGCTAGCTGGTCTAGCATATCACTAGCCATGGATAACGACTGAAACAGACAAAGGTTTGACTGAGCCTTTCGTTTAAAATAATGTAAAGAGACAGATACTTACCTGTTTCCTGGAGAGAGTGACAGCGAGGGTCATCCAGTCCTCTTGTAGGTCTGCAGGCCTGGAAGGGACAGAGAAACGGGGGGTACACAGGTCAACCTGGAAAAAGAAAAACAAACACTGTTTATGATCTAATTGCTAATATTGAACATGTGCCATGAATCAAATCTGTAGAAATATATACTTGAACTAAATGCTGAATATGCTTGTATTGTGAACTGGAACGTGACTGCCTTAAGAATACCTGAATGTAATTTTGGTTTAGTCCACTGCTGTAAGTAAAATGGCTAGTCTTGCTGCCGACATGCACCCTGAGGTAGAGAGGAAAAACAAGTCCAACCCGGTCAAATGCCTTTTCCTGGTCTAAGAAAATAAGACCAGCCCTCAAACCCAATAGCCTGGAGACGTCCAAAACATCCCGAATTAAGTAAACATTATCAAAGATAGACCTACCAGGCACACAGTACGTCTGGTCACGATGCACCACCTGCTCCATCACCTTCCCCAGTCTGGAGGCTAACGCTTTTGAGAGCAGCTTGCAGTCTGTGCACAGCAATGCCACAGGGCGCCAGTTCTTCAGCACCGTCAGGTCTCCTTTTTTAGGCAGCAGGGTCAGGACAGCTCTCCGACAGCTAAGAGGAAGCTTTCCTTCCTGTACACTGACCCAGAGCACTTCAAGCACATCCTGACCCAATACAGACCAAAATGCCTTGTAAATGCATACAATGATCGGAAAAACCAACAGGAGAAATAAAACACTGCATAAAAACAGACAAGTGACGTCTAAAACTGTAAAACCGATCGAGTCTGGCCAACGACAGGGGTTTCGTTCTCATAACAGGCTTGTACTTTCAACAGCCTCCCAGGTAAAATCGAAAATAAAACACCAACTCCACCACTTACAGTGGAGTTATGGCTTAAGATGACCAGCCCATCCCACTCTTTAGCCCAATCTACTGCATTATCACCATCACTGTGTGTTTCCTGAAGAAAGAAAACATCAGCACGCCAGCTCATAAAACAGCGCCCTCTTCCCCCGGTCTCTCGCCCCATTTATATTCAGAGTAGCAATCTTAATGTCACTCATCAAGATCATAAAAGGGCATAAAACTGTGATGGCGAAGGCCAGTCCGAAACAGGGACTAAACACACTAAGCCTCCTCATCAGGACCCGCTTTATGTAGCTTAGTCAGCATCTTTTTCAACCTAAAAGTTTCCAGTGCATTAAAAGACCCCTCCCTCCTGAAGTGTTTGACATCATGTACAAACTGCTGAGGGTCCGTAAAGTGCTTCTCTACCTGTACACCTCTATAACCTTTAGTCACACTCAGGAACTTCTTTATCTCCTCAGCAGTGTAGCACACAGGTAGCCTCTCCTCCTGAGAGCAGACTGACCAGCCAGAGTCGGACAGAGAACCCTCACTCTCAGTGTTGGCATCAGCACCACTAAGCTCTTTCTTCCCCTTCCCTTGCTTCTTCCGTTTAGCAGGAACTTTAAAAACAGGCTCATCCACCATGTCCACCTCAGCCACAGCTTCCAGCATCACCACTTCAGCAGAGACAGGTTAACTACAGCCACTCACCTCAGCGGCCTGCCCCTCAGAGATAGCAGTGCCCCCCATCCGTACTGCCCGGTTCCACCACAGCTGGCCCTGGCACAGTAGGAGCAGACGAGGAAGACCCCTCCATGGCCCGTTCAGCCCCTGCAGTTTCCTCAGCAGCAGACTCCACCACACTCGGCTCACCCGCCTCAGGCTCCGGGTTAGCCGCTGGGTCCGCCGCAGCTGGGTGCACAGCAGCCGCAGGGGGAACGACTACCACAGGCCCAGCAGCAACAGGCCCTGGCTGCTCCGGCTCAGCCCTCAGCGGAGCATCAGCATTCCCATCTGCCTTTACAGGGCAAGCGCGAACAAGATGTCCCGCCTGCCCGCACCAGAAACACTTCATTGGGGTTTTCAGAAGAAACATAAACAGGGTATTCAAACCCATCAACACTGAACTTCAGAACCAAGTCCAGATCCTACCCATCCTTCAGAACCATGAACACAAGCCACCTGAAGGACACCAGGTGTCTAATCCGAGGGTTCTTACAGCCCAGGGGGATCTTCCGAATAGGAGAAACAACTTTTCCTTATGGGGACAGTTCATAAGCTCGTCCTTAATGAAGGGGGGCACGTTAGACAGAATGAACTTTTTCGAGGGGGTACTAAGGGGCAAGACCGGAGTCAGCTGACCATTAATAACGACCCCACTCTGAACCAGGTCATTAGCCAGGTCCACCGATTTCAGAAACAGCACAACAGCACTGTTCATACGGGAGGCAGATAGGATGTTGGAGTGGCCCACTGCGGCACTGAGAGCGATAGAGACACACTGAAAAAAATGATACTTTGGACCAACTTAAAAAAATTACTCTAATTTGTTACATTTAAATTTATTAATTTTTCTCCAAGTATATTTATGATTCAGTCAAAATCCTATATTTTAATTTAATATCAACTAAAATATTTATTTACTCAAACTTAAAAAAATACTTGCAATCAAAGTAAAAAGACTACTTATTATAAAGACCACATACTCATTTATTAACCTTGTTTCAACTTATTTTTTTTTAATTATATTTACTATTACATTCAAGTATAGTTTTTACTTTTAAGTAAACTAATTAAATTACTCTAATTTTGTTACAAGCAATTTTATTAATTTTTCTCAAGTTAATTTCCTGAGTCAGTACAAACTACAATTTCTTGCTTAATCAATGTATTTTCTTTAATCACAAAACTTACTAAATGTAGGGCAACATATTCACAAACAAAAGCTACATTTGATATGGATAGACTTTTCACTTTTGATCCATTTGAAACAATGTTTGATTTGGTTTAATCACAATAAATAAAAGACAAGCATATTTTCCTCAAAAGACCATAATATTTATTCAGATGTCCGAGATTTACCAACTTTTCTGTAGATACCAAAAGATATAAAAACACAAAAATAATAATAATAATAATAATAATAATAATAATAATAATAATAATAAATGATCAAATAAGTAAAATATCACTATGAAAAAAACATTTTAAAGCATTTTAATTACGGCCTTTTCAATGTTTCTTCTTTTAAGAATAACATTAAAATACTCAGAGAATCTGGAGAAATCTCTGTAAGCAAGGGACAAGGCCAAAAACAGTATTTGCTGGCTGTGATCTTTGGCCCTTCAGGCAGCACTGCATTAAAAGCATATGATTCTGTAGTGGAAATCACTGCAGGGGCTCAGAAACACTTCTGAAAGCCACCATCTGTGAACACAGTTTGTCGTTGCATCCACAAATACGAGTTAAAACTCTAAAGAAGAAACCACATATAAACAGGATCTAAAAATGCAGCCTTCTCTGGGCCAGAGCTCATTTAAAATGGACTGAGAGGAAAAGTGGAAAAGTGTCCTGTGGTCCAACAAATCAACATTTGAACTTCTTTTTGGAAATCATTCAGCTTGTTATGAGTGCACAGTTTAAAAGTCAGTATTCATGATGGTATAGGGTCGCACATGGTATGGGTGACGTTCAAATCTTTGAAGACATCATTAATGCTGAACGATATTTATACATGTTTTAACAATATATGCTGCCATCAAGACAATTGTAGGCCCAAGAGAGAGTGCGCGACCGAGCGAGACCCCGAGAGAAAGTGCGCGACCGAGCGAGACCCCGAGAGAGAGCGCGCGACCGAGCGAGACCCCGAGAGAGAGTGCGCGACCGAGCGAGACCCCGAGAGAAAGTGCGCGACCGAGCGAGACCCCGAGAGAGAGCGCGCGCGAACGAGCGAGACCCCGAGAGAGAGCGCGCGACCGAGCGAGAGAGACAGCGCGCCAGAGAGAGAGCGCGAGCGAAAGAGAGAGAGAGCGAGAGAGAGAGAGCGCGAGAGAGAGCGAGAGAGCGCGCGAGAGAGAGCGAGAGAGCGCGAGAGAGAGAGAGAGAGAGAGAGCGCGAGAGAGCGAGAGAGAGCACGAGAGAGAGCGCGAGAGAGAGAGAGAGAGCGAGAGAGAGAGCGCGAGAGAGCGCGAGAGAGAGAGAGCGCGCGAGAGAGAGAGCGAGAGCGAGAGCGAGAGCGAGAGAGTTTCGTATTGCAGCAGCGAAAAACCACGACGGAAGGCAGTTAATACTATAAACCCTTCATTAACTCTCACTTCAGACAGAGCCACAGTGCCCTGTCCAGTATCACCAGTTCATACAAGTGACATCAAGGAAGTATGAAACACTTAGCAATGACGACATAACTGTTCATTAAACAGAAATTACGTTACGTTACCTACATTGTTGAGTCAGAAACATATAGGCTGTAGTTTTTGCAAAAGCCAAACTTAATTATACATAGATATGACCATATGCAGACATTCTCCATTCTCAAGCATATCTAAACAGCACTAGCTAAATAAAGCTGTCTGTAGAATTGAGCACATACAACAATACAGATTTCTTTCATGTTAACACTAAAAATATTTGCAGGTTTTACCTCTGCTAAGAAGTCTTCACATAACTGGACAGAATTTAAATATTTAATCTGCTCAAGATAGTAAATCCTGGAGGCAACAGGACTTAACCAAGCAAAGTCCATGGCTGTTGTCCTCGCCTTATTATACATGGGGTCATACACTGAAGTTCCAAGCCCTAGAAATAGGCAATTAGCAAAAACGTCAATATTTACATATACAATTAGTTATTACAAAAATCACAACAAACACATGGATAACCCAGCAAAAAAAGAAGACTGTACCTGGTGTCTGAAGACCTGATGGACCAATGTTCAACACCACGCAATGAAAATGAAACACGAACTTTCAAGGTAAGCATATTTATTTCATTGCAAATAGTAACAGAAGCAGCATAGTCGAATGTCTCCAGATAGGTTGTACCCTTCTTTGCTCATGTGTTCTAAGTGTCTTCAGAAATGCACAAACATTTAAAGTTCAGCAACAATCAAAGTAATCAGACAACACTGGACCAAGCTGTAAACAAGGTGTGCATTAAAGTAGAGCACTAGCAGTTTTTTTGTACCACCATGTAAAATTGCCTGTAATAACAGCACATGGAGCACATGGAGCACAGGTACAGATCGAACTTAGGTTAAAAGCTCCAATTCCAGTCACATCAGGAATCTTCAACACTCAAAAAAAATTTCTTTGAACGAACTTGATTTAATCATGGACAGTGGTTCCACACAATGGAATTGTGTTTTTTCAACATGAAAATATCTTTTCAACTCAAAAAAAAAACTGGAGTGAAAGAAACCCAACTGAATTTTGACAATCCAACTCAAAGTAGTAATGTTTGCCTACTCCAATTAAAGCACTTTAAAGTAATTTATATAAGTAAGGTTCAATGAACCAACAGATTTTTATTATGTTTAATTAGATTTACTGTTACTGTTTATCCAACTCAAAGCATTTTCTTTAGATCTAAGTAATGTGATTGTGGACAGTGGTTCCATCTAATTGAATTATGTTACCTCAACACAAAATGTTGAAATTCAAACCACATTACAGTTTAAGCATGTGATAAGCCTTAATGGTGTGGTGGTGCTGAAAAATAAACAGAGCACATGTGTAACAAAATGTACAAATCTGTATTTAGAAAAATAAACATACAGAAAGTACAATACTTAAATGTACAACTTAAATGCAATACAATTTTTAAATCACCTGCTGTAAAAGGGAACCCAAAGTGCAGTTTATAAAGTGCAATTATCCATACTGTAAATGCAACACTTACAGAATCTGTAGTATGTCCAATGTCTCTGTACAACATTTAACATATTGAAACTTTGAACAATCCAGCATAAATTACTACACTAAAGAAAAACTTTAACAAAAACAACCACTGCATTTTAAATATGGACCAGGGCTGATTCAACTGTATGTCAAGGCCATAACTTACATTATCAATTCCTCAAGTTTACTACAGTGCTACACATCCAAAATGTCAATTTCTAAAATGTAAAATGATACAAATACCCCAAAACAATACATCACACTGAAAGTGCCTCAACAATTTGCACATTTTTAGCAATGCAGCATACATTTGAATAAAGTGCTTCAAAAACATTCATATTTAGCTCTCTAGAGTCTGTCAGCAAAATGCAACAAAAGTAACCTTAATAATTATAGAAACAACACATCACAACATAAGATTAGCACAATGCCACAAGCTTAATACTTCCGAAGTCAAGATCATCATAATATATAAAAGGGCAGTTTTACTTCAAATCACAAGGCTAGGTGAGGTATGTCTGATCAATATAAAGTTCAAATAAACATATACCATAGAGACTACAAGCTAAAATATTTGGCCACTGGGCTCATTATGTTTAATGTTCAGGCCACAAATCAGAAAAGTGGATATTCTAATTAGAGTAGAAGAGATTATCTAAAAATCAGGTGAAATAAAAGAACTGAATCAGATATTTTTGCCTAGGAAGTTGAAAATATGATGTATTTTAATGAGATATACATATCAATTAATCTTGACATAAAGGTAGTAACCATCAAATATTTGTTCTTCCAAATTGAGTTTTTAGATTTTAATATTTTACATATTTTAACAAGATAGCTCTCACATTAAATATGGAAGGACAAATATTTGATCATTACTACATTTAACAGCATATGCCAGTAAGTACTACACATCCAAAACGGCTGTCCAAAACTTCTAGAATGTAAATGATAAGTATCCCCAAAACAGTACATCACACTGAAGGCGCCTCAAAAAAATGCTCCATTCTGATCGTGAACAAAAATCAGATTTTGAAATGTTTAACCATGCAGCATACATTTAACTAAACTACTTTAACTAAATGTCAGCAAAATGCAACAACAATAACCTCAATAATAATCCAGTACAAATTGTAACATATAATTAGCACCATGTCCCAAGCTTAATTCTTCCAAAATCAAGACCATCATGAACTTAACCCGACTCCAACTCACTGAAGAGCTTGGTTTTCAGAGCCTGAACTTTGTGTGACAGTTTGTTAGCATCTAGGTCCAGAAAAAGCTTCTGGATTACCTCAAATGTATATCTGAATTTGGGAGGGTAACTCAAGTTAAAGGCATAAATTAATCCAAGCAACAATGCAATGGCAAGAGACACACTGGCAAGGTCTTCCAGAACCACAACACCTTCGATTACCACTCCAACATCTGCAGGATGGTCCATGACTTCAGCTCCCTCGACTCTGGTTGTATAGATGCCCAAGACAGTCCCGTCAATTCCCTGCTGAATAGCGGCCACATCAGAAACCTACAGAAAAAGAAAGATAAAAACATAAATCATTTATTCATAGTCCACTATTTCCATATGGGTTTTCAAATACACTACATTGTCAAAGTATCCAAATCACTGAACTCCGGTTCTAATCACTTCAATGGCCAAAGGAGCATAAAAGCAGCAGCTAGTCATGCAGACTGCTTCTACAAACATTAGTGAAAGAACAGGTCGATGCTCTCAGGAGCCCAGTGAACTCCAGCGTGGTACCGTGATAGGATGCAGCACCTGTGCAATTCCAGTCGTGAAATTTCCTCACTACAAAATATTCCACAGCCAACTGTCAGTGCTATTATAACAATGGAAGCTACAAATGACGGAGCGATGTCAGCAGGTGCTGAGGAGCATAGCGTACAGAGGGCAATCTCACTACAGACCTCCAAACTTCATGTGGTCTTCAAAATAGCTTAACAGTGCGTAAAGAGCTTCATGGAATGGGTTTCCATGGCCTTGCAGCTGCATCCAAGCCTTACATCACCAAACACAAGGCAGGTGAACAGATAATTTAGGCAACAAAATAATTAAACACATTTACTAACCATATATTCACAAATGAGATCATCCGGTTCTTCAATCAAGTAGAGACACAGAGCTCTGAGAACTGATTCTCTTTTAACTTCAACGTTGTCACTCTAAGGATGGGAAGAGTAATCAATTAGTGTTTTGTGACACCTATTCCACTTTTTTAAAACTATAAGCATTCTAAATTTAACTGGTCATTTAACTGGTTACAATGAGCATCCTTTTCTAGGTTCCCTGTGCATTATAATTTTTCCTACCATATTCACCCCAAAAAGTATTTATTTTTAAAACTTTCCTGCTCATTTGTCCTTAAACATTTGCAGCTTATGTCTCTTACCTACACCATCTTTGTAACTCAATAGCCATTTCTGCATCTCCTCTCAAATTGTCCACACTACTTCAAAGTTAAATTATATTTGAATGCAACCATGAGTACCTGTGCCATGGCCGTCACAAGCTGCATTATCTTTCTTCCTTGGACTCCTCCTCTTTTGGCAAACACTTTGAGAAGTTTTGCAGAGTGAAGATCCAACTTGGAAAAGAACCGTGACAGCAGATGGACTGTTGTAATCCGCTCGAATTCAGCGCTTACCTACAAACATTCAGATGCACAGAATTTAGACAAAATGTAATTTGTAATTGTAATTTTGACACCTGCATTCACTTACCTCTTTTGTTCTAAAAAGAGCAGGCCATCTTGTTTTGAAGTCTGCAATAAGAGGCGATTCATGGATAACTTCATGCCTTCTCAGTGCGAAGGTCTTGTCCATTAGCACTTTCAATGTCTGCTCATTGTCCTTCTTTTTAACTTCTGAAAGAAGGGTCACTCTTACTCTCTCAAGACTCTCAGCAGTTTTGCCACTTGGAAATGATGGACAGTAGACATCAAAGACAGAGGGCCACTGAGAAGATTTCAAGCTGCTTGCCTACTCTGAGGGAGACTCAAGTGAGGACTCGGACGATGCCCCTGACGTAGATGCAGGAGTTGACAATATGACTGTGTCAGAAGAGGAGGATGAGCGTGAAGGAGAGAGAACTGGAGAGTGGTTTGTACTGTGGGAGGCACCAAAATATGGAGGAGGAGGGCTACCATCTTGGCACACAGCAACATGGGTAGACGGGGAAGACTCTGAAAAAAACAACCTTTACAGTAGCTTTGTCCTGGAGGTCTGATGGCGACGTAAGGTTCATGAATTCATTGTCAAACTCAGGATTCCTGAACCGCAGTCGAAAACTTCCAGGAAAATTACACTGCCTCTAAACTTCCGCCAAAAGGTCATTCATCAAATGTGGCACACCATCCCGAGGAATTACCTGCTGACAGTTGTCTTCTCCAAGGATGACTCTTAGTCTGACTGAAGAAGCCACTGCCATTTGGACAACACTGAGAGAATGTAGTAAAAAAATATATAGTTTTGCAGGGTTTTCATTGCACAACACAGTCAACAGTAACTGTCACACTTCCAAAACGTCTTTCCTACATTGTGAACTCTATTGTGAAATCTACACATGCACATGTCTTTTTAAAGACACCATATACACTTCCAATGGATATTTATCGACTAAATCACTAAATTCAACAAAGAAAACATCCTTTGTTGGAGATTCAGTCAGCTCAAATGCTCTGAAGTGTTCTCTGTACCATCCGCAAAGTCTTTTTGCTATGAAACCCAAACTCTTTTGAACAACACATATCTTTCACTACTATCTTTTCAACTCTACAAAAGAAACTGGAGTGAAAGAAACCCAACTGAATTTTGACAATCCAACTCAAAGTAGTAATGTTTGCCTACTCCAATTAAAGCACTTTAAAGTAATTTATATAAGTAAGGTTCAATGAACAAACAGTCCCAATCTAAAACACGTTAAGACATGTTCTTAACTTCCTAGAAAGAGCACAATGACCGTTATCTAGCTAGCCAGCTAACGCTAATATAGCGCTAGCATTAACGAGGTAGTGAACTTATTACCACACAACACTGACTACACATTCAATAACCCTACGTATAAGTAGCGAATCCAATAAAACATGTCTCGGGCACCCCTAACCTGCATCTGTATTATATTTAAGATCGGCCGCTCGGCCGCGGAGAGCGCCATCGCGTGTAGCGCTAGTATTAGCATAGTGGTGCAGGTGCTACATTTATTGAGACCTTATTACCACACAAAACTCACTACACATGAAATCCGTACCGAATCCACGAAAATATGTCTCGGGCAACCCTAACCTGCATCCATATTATATTTAAGATATTAAAAATATACGAGACAAAGCCAGAATAACGATAGCCTGCTAGCTAGCTAAGCTAACGCTACCGTATAGCCCGTTAGCACTAAGATAGCTAGAGTTTGAATGAAAGTTGCTACACATGTTTAAAACAAGTACAAATACAAGTACAAGTACAAAAAACGGCACAGTTGGTGTGTATTGTGGATTTTTTAAATATTTCGCATTAACCTACCTGAGACGCCATTAAAACCAAAACGTTCGCACCGCGAAGAAACGCCCTTTCCATTGCGTCATATCCGGCTTCATCCAACTGAAGTAATTACATCGAGTAGGTTCAAAGGGAAAAAGCAATTGCGTTAAGTTATGAGTACAATACATAGTCAAGTATGATGAAAAGCATGTTTATTTCAGTTAAAGAAACACTATGCGTTCATGTTTAGATGCAAAACATAATTACCATGAGTCATACCAGCATTTTTTAGTTATGTAAAACCAACAGCCATTCAAAACCCCTTTTTTGAGTGAAGATGACACCAACTCCCGGCATGGCTGCTATGGGCAACATGTATGATGTCTGCAGTCACCTATAAACAGAAACAAAACAACAAAAAAAAGTTAATTGTAGAAATGATGTTCTACTATAAGTATTAGAAGCCTCCTTATTGAACTGTGCAGAGTGTATACTGCTGCAGCAAAATGGCATGCCACTGAACTGATATCGCTTCTGATTTGTTTGATTTGTTGTATGGAACAGAAGTTGTTTACGCCCATTTAAAATAACTTAATGAGAAGATGTTACAGATAGTGACATCGTTTCCCCCCTCATCAGCAACAACACCTGGTGCTTGATAAAAGTCTCTTATAGTTTCTCCATTAAACTGACTTTAAATGACTGAACACAACGTAAACGTCAGTCATTTTGAGAAAGTGAGATAGAGCGCCCTATGTGGAAAATCACTTCCTGCCCCCCCATCCTCAATTCACACCACAGCAACACAGTTACATCATGTCATTTGCAAACAACCTATACAGACCTTGTGCACAGGTGCAGACATCAATGTTGATTTTGCCAGCTGTGCTGATAGAAAACATCATTAATCTGGCAGTTTTTATCACATCTCACATTTTAGAAATATCTGCATTCGAGTCAGATAGTATTAAAAGAAATGAAACAAATAACAAACAAATAAATAAAACGCGCCGTCGCCTCACAGCAAGGAGGGCCTGGGTTCGATTCCCCGACCGGGTGACCGGGGTCCTCTCTGTGTGGAGTTTGCATGTTCTCCCCGTGTTAGCGTGGGTTTCCTCCGGGTTCTCCGGTTTCCTCCCACAGTCCAAAGACATGCAGTCAGGCCAATTGGACATGCTAAATTACCCCTAGTAAAAAGGCCCAAAATCGGTAAGCTGCTGAGTGCAGGGCTTCTATTTCTTTACAACTCCCCTGCGTTAACAGTACCGGACAGACCATGGTGGGTCATTTCATGTGAAATCAGTACATTCAACCTTGATTATGTCAATTTAAATAACAGATGGTTTTGATGCTGTTTGAAAGCTCTTTTCTGGCTCTACAGAGTACACAAACAACATTGAACTCAACAGTTACCCGAGTATAAATTATGAGATATTAAAATACTAAAATCTGAATATAAACAAACTATTTTAAAATGGTCAGTATCTTTTCCACACATAGCCTGCAATGTCATGAACAACCTCTGAAATATTAGTGCCAGATTCATGCAAATGCAGTTTTGGAGTTCTACCTTGCCACTAAAAAGGGCCTAACTGTTGAGTTCAATGTTGTTTGTGTACTCTGTAGAGCCAGATAAGAGCTTTCAAACAGCATCAAAACCATCGGTTTGTAATTTAAATGGACATAATCAAGGTTGAATGTGTAGTGCCCTACCCTCTTACTTAAAACATTCTTAGTCCATTTCTCCCTTTATATTAGTGGCAGATTCATGCAAATGCAGTTCTGGGGTTCTACATTGCCACTAAAAAGGCACACAAAGTTTGATTAAAATCTGTGTCGGTTGAGTTCCAAAGTGTCCGATTTCCCGTAAAATGACCCTAAAGGAGAGGAAAAACAGACAGACAGTGAAGGCAAGACCCAATTAAAAAATAAAGAAAAAGAAGGCGAGATACAAAAGATGGAGAGGAAAAATAGGCAGACAATGAAGAAAAGCAACAGAGACAGACAGCAACAGCGATACAGAGGAGGGAGAGCAACAACAGACCTAGGTGAGCAAAAGAGAGAGACAATGAAGTCCCAGCACAGTTGTAGGAAGATTTGAATAAGACAGAACACTTCAATTTATATCATTATTAATTTGTTTAAGTTTTAATGACCATACCGATAGTGTACCTCATGAAGTAATTCTTATCTATTTATGTCAACAGTAGAGAGACAGGCAATAAAGGACAGCAACATCAGAGACAGACAATGGAGGGCAGCAACAGAGACAATGGAACAAAGCAACAGACAACTGAGGTGAGCAACAGAGACAGACAATGAAGTCACATCACAGATGTAGGAAGATTTGAATAAGACAGAACACTTCAATTTATATCATTATTAATTCGTTTAAGTTTTAATGACCATACCGATAGTGTACCTCATGAAGTAATTCTTATCTATTTATGTCAACAGTAGAGAGACAGGCAATAAAGGACAGCAACATCAGAGACAGACAATGGAGGGCAGCAACAGAGACAATGGAACATAGCAACAGACAACTGAGGTGAGCAACAGAGACAGACAATGAAGACACATCACAGATGTAGGAAGTTTGAGTAACACTTACATTTATATCAGATTTATGTTAACAGTGGGGAGCAACAGACGAACACATAAGGACAGCAACAACAGACTCACAACAAACTTATAATGAATAAAATATGTCTAAATTAAAAGGTTTGAAGTGTGCTCGTGTATTTAGTTGATACTCAGTTGGTGCTCAGTTGATACTCAGTTGGTGCTCAATTGGTGCTCAGTTGATACTCAGTTGGTGCTCAGTTGATACACAGTTGGTGCTCAGTTGATACTCAGTTGATACTCAGTTGATACTCATTTGGTGCTCATTTGGTGCTCAGTTGATACTCAGTTGGTGCTCACTTGGTGCTCAGTTGATACTCAGTTGATACTCGGTGCTCAGTTGATACTCAGTTGGTGCTCAGTTGATACACAGTTGATACTCAGTTGGTGCTCAGTTGATACACAGTTGATACTCAGTTGGTGCTCAGTTGATACTCAGTTGGTGCTCAGTTGGTGCTCAGTTGGTACTCAGTTGATACTCAGTTGGTGCTCAGTTGATACTCAGTTGATACACAGTTGGTGCTCAGTTGATACTCAGTTGGTGCTCATTTGGTGCTCAGTTGGTGCTCAGTTGATACTCAGTTGGTGCTCATTTGGTGCTCAGTTGATACTCAGTTGGTGCTCAGTTGATACTCAGTTGGTGCTCAGTTGATACTCAGTTGATACTCAGTTGATACTCATTTGGTGCTCATTTGGTGCTCAGTTGATACTCAGTTGGTGCTCACTTGGTGCTCAGTTGATACTCAGTTGGTACTCAGTTGGTGCTCAGTTGGTGCTCATTTGATACTCAGTTGATACTCAGTTGGTGCTCAGTTGGTGCTCAGTTGGTACTCAGTTGGTACACAGTTGATACTCAGTTGGTGCTCAGTTGATACTCAGTTGATACACAGTTGGTGCTCAGTTGATACTCAGTTGGTGCTCATTTGGTGCTCAGTTGGTGCTCAGTTGATACTCAGTTGGTGCTCATTTGGTGCTCAGTTGATACTCAGTTGGTGCTCAGTTGATACTCAGTTGGTGCTCAGTTGATACTCAGTTGGTGCTCATTTGGTGCTCAGTTGATACTCAGTTGGTGCTCAGTTGATACTCAGTTGGTGCTCAGTTGGTGCTCAGTTGGTACTCAGTTGATACTCAGTTGGTGCTCAGTTGATACTCAGTTGGTGCTCATTTGGTGCTCAGTTGGTGCTCAGTTGATACTCAGTTGATACACAGTTGGTGCTCAGTTGATACTCAGTTGGTGCTCATTTGGTGCTCAGTTGGTGCTCAGTTGATACTCAGTTGGTGCTCATTTGGTGCTCAGTTGATACTCAGTTGGTGCTCAGTTGATACTCAGTTGGTGCTCAGTTGATACTCAGTTGGTGCTCATTTGGTGCTCAGTTGATACTCAGTTGGTGCTCAGTTGATACTCAGTTGGTGCTCAGTTGATACTCAGTTGGTACTCATTTCGTGCTCAGTTGATACTCAGTTGGTGCTCATTTGATACTCAGTTGGTACTCAGTTGGTGCTCAGTTGATACTCATTTCGTGCTCTGTTGATACTCAGTTGATACTCAGTTGGTACTCAGTCGATACTCAGTTGGTACTCAGTCGATACTCAGTTGGTACTCAGTTGATACTCAGTTGGTGCTCAGTTGGTGCTCAGTTGGTACTCAGTTGGTACTCAGTTGATACTCAGTTGGTGCTCAGTTGGTGCTCAGTTGGTACTCAGTTGGTGCTCAGTTGGTGCTCAGTTGGTACTCAGTTGATACTCAGTTGGTGCTCAGTTGATACTCAGTTGGTGCTCATTTGGTGCTCAGTTGATACTCAGTTGGTGCTCATTTGGTGCTCAGTTGATACTCAGTTGGTGCTCAGTTGATACTCAGTTGGTACTCAGTTGGTGCTCAGTTGATACTCATTTCGTGCTCTGTTGATACTCAGTTGATACTCAGTTGGTGCTCAGTTGATACTCAGTTGGTACTCATTTCGTGCTCAGTTGATACTCATTTTGTGCTCAGTTGATACTCAGTTGGTGCTCATTTGGTGCTCAGTTGATACTCAGTTGGTGCTCAGTTGATACTCAGTTGGTACTCAGTTGGTGCTCAGTTGATACTCATTTTGTGCTCTGTTGATACTCAGTTGATACTCAGTTGGTACTCAGTTGATACTCAGTTGGTACTCAGTCGATACTCAGTTGGTACTCAGTTGATACTCAGTTGGTACTCAGTCGATACTCAGTTGGTACTCAGTTGATACTCAGTTGGTGCTCAGTTGGTGCTCAGTTGGTACTCAGTTGGTACTCAGTTGGTGCTCAGTTGGTGCTCATTTGATACTCAGTTGGTGCTCAGTTGGTGCTCATTTGGTGCTCAGTTGATACTCAGTTGGTGCTCAGTTGGTGCTCAGTTGGTGCTCAGTTGGTACTCAGTTGGTACACCCCAGTTCTGCTTGTTGAAGGCTGCTGCCATTGGGGCCAGTTAGCCAAAACAACCTCACTCTACCCTGGGCTCACCTAACAGTTATTAATGCGATATATACAGACTTCATGTTACCACTGCATATTTCATTTTGTACTTCTATTTATTTATAATAAATTTCCGCTGACATTCTGCATCAAACACTCTCTTTGGATTTCTTGGAAACCAGCTGTGAGTCTGACGCTGAATCTGTCTTCTCCTGTGTGGTAAAGACAATTGGAAACTGGAAACAAGGGGTTACAGGACAACTCAAACTGTTTTACCGTTACAAAGACTTTAAGGTCTCTTTAATAAACAACTAACTGGTCTTCTTTTCAGAAAAATAAACACTTTTATTTCTTAAATTCTGTAAAATAATCATCTGTCTAAACTAACCCATGCTGGGTTTTAAAAATCACTTCTGAAACACAAAATGTGAACAACACTGTAAAGTGTTTTAGATGTTCAGAACCTTCAGCTCTGATAAGAATCAGCTGCGATTGGCTATGAACAGACAGTCCATCAGCACTTTCCTCTCTAAGCCCTATAATCATTTGTTCTCTGGGTTCTTGATTTGTGCTCTGTTATAATATTGATGATTTAAGTAACCAGATATGCAGCATATTTTCATCTCCATTTCTGTGCCCCTAGGATTTACAGATATATTACACTTAAACCTGTTAGGGTTACAATTTATTTCTATTTAAAAATAAAGCAATAAGTTATTTATTGATTTATTAATATTAGTTTTTAAATCAATCATCTAGAATTCCAATCACTGCAGAAGAGCTCGTCCCCACAGTAATGTGTGAAAACTGACGCCTTATTTTATGCAGCTAACTACAATAATCTCTACATGACTATGGAATATATAAATTAAATTACATGAAGAAATCAAACGCCCAGTAAATATTCTAAAATATGTAATGAAAGTTCCCCAGGAGTCGTGTCACTGGCGTTACTGCATAATGAAAACTCTTATTTTGAAATAAGAGTCACACTGATGACGTCACTCGACCTCCTTTGACCTGTTTTCTGAGGATCTATGAAGAAAAGCTCATGGTGAGTCCACTGTGTCTCTCAGTTCTCAGAGATCTTCTCATTCAGCTCATGACCTCATATGAAGCTACTAGCCGACGTCACTGGTGTGACCGACTTTATTCTGAGGTCACTGTGAAAAAATAGAAACACAAATGGATTAAATTCCGTATTTTAGTGGACGTTCCCTGATGGACAGCGTGTGATTTGATGTTCTGTGAAATGCATCGTTCATTAAAAACGTCTCTAGTGTTTCCTTTATTATGTGGAACACCGATGACGGTCAGCAACACCAGTGACTCCTATGGAGAGACAGAAGTGGACGTTTCTGTAGGATGACCTTTATCATTCAGTAACTACAGGGACTTTAATGCACTCTGTCTGGGCTGTTCTCAGGTAGGAGTGTAAAATGAAACACTGGACCTGCTGCTGAGCCCTGGACCTTTAAGAGGTTAAGGCTGATACTGAGTAATTAGAGAATTTTAGAAATGATGATCACTGAATGTTTGTTCAGCTGTGAGTCTTGAAGAAGAGAAAATTCTTCGTAGCAACTGTAAAAAAAACTGTGTGTGAAATATTTCCAAACTTCACGAGATCCAGGTCCCTGATTTTGGAGTGTATTGTGTAAATGTGTAAAGCACAGCTGCAGTGCTGAGGGTGGGCCTGGTGGGCTCTGAGCTGCTCCAGCTAAAGGTTCCCCTCCTCCCCTCCCCAGATGTGGGACCGTTCTAGCAAAGTTCTCAGAAATAATGAAAATACCAACATATAGGTTTGTCACAGGCAAAGGTGCCAAATTCCTGCCTCCTCATGACTCTGAAGTGCATATATGAGAATGGAAGAGCTCTTATTGGCTCGCTGGGGCAGAGGCGGTCATCATGGCAGTGTTTACAGCTACATGTAAAAGCTGAATCTTCCCATCAGACCTGCTTCCACTGCCTTTGCCTGAAAGCGGATCAGAAACCAGATTTCATTTGGCTTTTCCAGAAGCAGCTCTGCTTCTACAGTACACTGGAAGAGCTGGAGTTTAGAGATTCTTTTACAGGTTCATCGTCCAGATTTCGGGAAATCGAATCTTCCGTTCTGTTCACTTCACTTCAGTGCGGTCATCAGTTCACTGGCTGGATCCGTTACAGTTGACAGTCGTCGCTAAAAGGCTACCTAGAGGGAAATTTGGCAGGAGGTGAGTGAAATACGATGGTAATCGAGTTAAATATTCCAGGAGCTAAAAAGAATATTGACTTTAAAACTCTATATTAATCAAAATCATAGACACTTAATCATCAGACCACAGCGACTCTTTAAGCTCCCACTGCGTGAGGGAGCAGTTGTCGCCTGTAATTAAGGGACTGACCCTGATGAAATGGCAGAATGACCTCCTAAATAAGATCATGGGAACATCATTTCTTCAGTGAAGCCCTGAAAGCGTCTGTGAAACCAACTAATTATTACTGAACAGATAAAATCAGTTTAACTTTTTATCACAAGGCTGTTTTTCATTCCAGCTCAGAGATAAAAGAGAAAAGATCCAAATAAACCACACGAGATGTTCACCAGTTTATTTCAGCTGCTCTGTGAATCCTGAAGACATAATGCTTTATAATGCATTTATAAGGTATTTCTCTGGCATTTATAACCTCATTGTGCTGCACTTAAAATTCAGTTCGGGTTGAATAGCCGGATGGTGACGCAGCTGTGTTCAACCAGACATCTGGGTCTGAACCCCTGATGGTCAAGCCGAGGGCGACAGCGGCAAGAAAAAACTCCCTGACCTGAGGAAGAAACCTTGAGAGGCACCAGGACTCAGCAGGGGAACCCGTCCTCCTCGGGTCGACGCCAGACTGTAGAGCCTGACGGCTCAGTCATCGGAACCGGAAGGTAGGACTGGACATTCATAAGGTGTTAGACTGGAAGGAGGAGGGGTTTTGGGATCCGCCCTCCTCCCAAATTTCAGACACTTCATAGTTCCATTTACACACAGCACTTTATAAAATAAGAGTTTAAACCTAATAAAGTCAGGACTCTTATGACGTCTGTTCATCAGAACACTGTAAACATGAACGATGTTCTACGTCATATGATACCATGACAAGGTTCTTGTATACGTTCTGCAGAGCCAGGCCTTCATAAACGTTTGCTGGGTCTAGAGCACGGTTCTGCAGAGTCGGAGAGTAAGGGCTGATTTTTGGTGGAACTGGCACTGCGCCAGTTTGAAATTAATAAGGATTTATTTTTTAGACATCAGAACCTTTTATATGCAGTTTGGGTTGGATGGACTTTGTTTGTGTTGAACTGTCCAGAAACTGTAATGTCAGGCCAGCTGGTGCTAGACTGTTAGCATTTAGCAACCAAGGCTAAATCAGTAGCAGCTCAGCTCTGTTAGCCAGTGGAGACGAACAGTAAACCACAGCCGACAGCACTTAAAGATTGTCACGTTCTGGTATGATTTCTTTGCATTATGGATCTGAAATTTCTGACGTCATACACTCTTGATTTATAAAGTGTCCTGTGTGTAAATATAACTATGTCGAAGTTAATAGAGGTTTATGCCTGGTGTTATACGATGTTATGCAGACCATACGGCACATTATAAATGCATTTTGGGTACATTATGATTACAGGACTCATTGGAAGAGTCACCAAAGCAGCTTGATAAGCAGGTCTTAAGATGGTGGAGACATGCATGAGAAGGGGTTGGGCAGGGCTTTGCAGACAGCTGAGAACATTCGTGACAGACGCTTCCTCGTCTTCTTGAAGGGCGCCACCGTCGATTCTCTCTGTAAAAAGAAAGACGAAAACATCAAGATTAACAAAGAAAAAATCCAGCCTTACATTTTAAATAGTAATTCAGAATGTTGACCAGTGATGGGGTCAGTGTTGGTATTTGTGTTCAATCCCTACCTTTTGTCCAAAGCTGATAAAAGCTTTTCTGCCCGCAAAGAAATGACATCCACGGCTCCTCTTTCTCACAACCTCAGGAGACGTGACGTCACATACAGAGACATCATTGATCCTCTCAGATTCGGCTTGCTCAGAATTCACGAGCAATGCCAGAGGATCCTCCATCTCCCCAGAGGTTCTGCATGTCAGACTCAAAGCCATGGTTGAGGTTTTCTCCTGGGCTTCAACACTTGTACTTGCTCTTTGCACATCTTGGTCAAGAGCCATCAGTGAAGCTGATGGGGCAGTTTCATCTGAGGATTCTGCAGAATCAAGCTCCTCAAAAACGATGCCCTCCTCATGGCCAGTGGCTCCACTTGCTGCCTGACCAGCCTCAGTAATGAAGCTCTGAGGCTTAACTGTCGTGACTTCGACTGTAGGCAGAGTTTGAAGGAATATAGAGATGAGGAGAGACACTTTAGAGGAGCTGGGCAGAAGCAGCTCACTTTTGTGAATCTCCACAACTCTCATGGTAACTGTATCCGTACAGGAGTCGAAGTGAAGCTGGAAAATTTGAGACACTGTCCAGCGTGGTGACCGGATCAACATGGCACTCCCAGCGTTCAGTGCCGGAATGTTCCAGACGGCACGGGAAGCTGTTGGATAGTGAAGACGTCTGATCCCACCACTGACATCTCTAGTGCAGATGGTGAGATCACCTCTTTGGGAAACATGGTTGGCTGTTGTTTCCCTCAATGTAGCACTGCGGATGGGTTGGACCGCCAAAGACTCTGGAGTCTGTGATGAATGGTCAGCTCTGTCTTTCAGTTCCTCCAGAATATGTCTCTCTTTAGCTAGAAGACTGTTGGTTGTCTTCCAGTTCCCAGGCAGTGGAGATGTTTTTGAGGAGGTGAACTTGCAGATGGACTTTTCCATCACCTCCCTTAAGAAATCCTCAACACTGTCACATATACAGTCTGACTGGTCCACAGAAGATCTGGATTGAGACATAATGAGACCAACACAAGAAGAAACAGTCATTAAAACCCATTAACGTCACGTTTGCTTTGATACAAAAACACAACAGTGAGTTTTTCAGGGCTGATAAATGTTAAATGTGTTAACAGGTTCCAGTCCAGCCGTTTATGATTCTCAGGAGGGTTTTGATCTTTTACTTTTGGACTCGAGTTGTTTTTAAAAAGATCATTTAAAACAGTTTTCTACTTTCTCTTGACCTTCGGCTCGTCCCTCCACCTCTCAGTCAGAGTTTAATCAGTCCATTATCTGGTCACTTGGGCTGTTTTCTTGGTTGATTGGGGTGAGATTACAGAGTCACTGTGACTCAGTGACGGACACAGTTCTCTGGCTGGTGACCGAGGAGGAGGAAACAGACGATGATCAGGGACCTTCTTGGGGTTTGAGTCTTACCGTTCAGCTGAGGTTGAGGACGAAGGTCCGGTGGAGTCAGTGCTGGTAGACAGGCCAGACAGACTCACAGACTCAGATCTTTCAATCAGCTTCTCTTTGTCCAGGAGCGCTGTTTCTGCCCCAGCTGCTCCAATCAGAGTCTGCATGCATCTCTGCAGGACAGACCTTGCTGCAGAGACCACGGCGTTAGTGCTGAGCGCTACTAACTGCAGCGGAGACACCTGAACACAGCAGGAATAATGAACATCAGGTTTCAGGAGTTTCTATATCTCACAGCATCTGAACTACTCAAACTGACCAGCGGTCCAGCTTAACAATCTATCGGTCATTGTGGCTTTGATACTTACCTCATGCGATACGTACATCAACGTATTCCATGCCCTAGAACACATGAAGAACATGGTCAGTGTGTTGAATAATGTTCTCTGAGTTACAACATTAAAGTCCTGAAGATCATAAGAACATTAAACATCAGAACAGAGACTGAAACTGAAACCAGAGAAGAAACAAACCCATCGCTCAGACGGAAGACGAGATCCAAGATCTCTGGGATGCATCGGCGCATCTGTTCAGGATCTTCTTCTCCACTCATAGTGCCTCACAGGCCTGAAATCAAAAAGGTGAAATATGAATTATTAATTTGGCCAATATTTTATTCCTTCTGAAAAGGGGCCATAATAACAATGATGATAATAATAATAATAATAATAATAATAATAATAATAATAATAATAATCTGAAAGGGAAAGTTCATGAATGATAATGGTAATTCATTGCTAGGTGCTGAAGTTCCACCTCAGATTCTGTGCCACGTTAATTTTAGGGCTACCTTAAACTAAGTTCCACCTTAAATTCTGTACTATATTAACTGCATTTCCACCTTAGGTTCAGTGCCAACTTAAACTGAGTGCTACCTTAAAAGCAGTTATGCTTCTCCATTTTCTTTGTCGGTTCTGTTAAATTTATTGCCACCTTAAATTTAGTGCTAACCAAAATGCAGCTCCACTTTAAATAAAGTTAAACCTTAAAATCTGTGCCACCTTAAAGAGAGTTCCGCCTTAAATTCTGTGCCTCCTTAATTTTAGTGCTATATTAATTGCAGTTTCACCTTCAATTTAATGCTATTGTGGCGATTGGAGTATAAACCCTGTCAGCGATGCCAAAATGTGGCAACGCGGTATACTCAATGTATGAGTTTTAAGAAGCTAAATCGACTACGCCACCCTGGAATTAAGTGCCCAGGGAACACACGATACCAAAATAAGGCCCACAGGTTCATTTTACCCATACATTGAAGACGCCTTTATCACAAATAGATTTAGTTTATTGGCAAATTAGAAAAAGAGAAAGAAAATAAATAAATAAATCTTCAGTACTTGGCTTTAGCAAAAGAACATACAAATAAAGAAAAATCATATATATATATATATATATATATATATATATATATATATATATATATACACACACACACATACATACATACATACACACATACATACATACATACATACATATATATATATATATATATATATATATATATATATATATATATATATATATATCTATCTCTCTATCTCTCAAAACAAAGAATTGCTGGCACAGAGGCTGGAATCAGGTGGGGAAGGAGCAAGCTCAGTGATAAAGAAAAATTAATCACACGGATTACAATTACCCAAAAGAAAAAAAAAACCACAAAGGGGATACAATTACACACAACAAACCATACACTACGTACTTACCCTTCACCAACAAGTCCTCCGGCCCAGTACCACAATCAGGTGCACTACCAATCAAATCAAATGAAAAGAACAAGACAAACCTAAACTCAACTCCAAATTATAAAGAAAAAAATAAAAATAAAATACAAACACAAAGCAGCGATAAGCAGTGCTCTCAACGTGCAACTCTTACAGGAGAGGCAGGGCACACAGCACAACCAACGCCCCAGCACGCAGCACGAACAGCCAACACCAAAAACCCCAAGCCGAATGTAGGGTAGTGCGCTCAGCCGCAGCAGCTTAGAGCAAAAAAAACTAAGCTTTAATAGAAAAAGAACATTATGAAAAGAAAAGAAAAAAATAACATGAAAACCAAATAAAAAAAAAAATGAAAATAAAACATCAGTAAAAACAAAACTATGGATAAAAACAAAACATCATTAGCGGAAACAAAACAGCAGAAGCCAGTACCAACTTTGCATTCCAGAACAGGGCACGAGATCAAGAAAAGCCAAGCGGCCTCCGACAAACCACACCAAGGCTCAGCCACAATGTCACACGTGGGTAACGCCGGCACTCTCACAGACAATCAGCAGGTGACGCTGGCCCTCTTACAGACACCAGTCCTGCAGAGCAGATTAGTCAGACACCGATTCAAACCATCCACCAGCTCGCAACAAGAGAGTCGCGATAACGGGGAAACCAGGAAGGAACCGAACACAATCAGCAGGTGACGCTGGCCCTCTTACAGACACCAGTCCTGCAGAGCAGATTAATCAGACACCGATTCAAACTATCCACCAGCTCGCAACACGAGAGTCGCGATAACGGGGAAACCAGGAAGGAACCGAACAGCGGAAGCAAATCACCCAGTCAACGCACCCAATAATGGGAGCGCCCTCCCTTTTATGAAAAAACCAGGGGAGACCTAATTGGCTCGCAAGTAATAGTAGGCGGAACAAAATAAACATGAATGAAAGGGCAAGAATGCTGTTACCCGCAGCATATTGCTACAATCTACCCCCTCTCCCTGTATCGGCGCCCCGACGATAAAAAAAAAAAAAAATTCTAATTCCACGGCCGAAACAAGGCGGAGACTGCACTAGACGAGGACCCAACCATGTTTGTCCCACTATTCACTGCTCGAGGGAGGTGGTGAACGTTGGGATGTCGACCAGCCGTAGCCCTGGAAGTTCGCCGAACCCCGATGTCATTACCGGGCTGGTAATCTACAGATACACTCCCCCTCACAGGCTCCTCCACAGGAGTGGACACAACAGGACCATCTGACACAATAGGACACTGCTGAAGTGATGGGGCCATTACAGCCGAAGACATTTCTAACGGCATCTGAGACTGCTCTGGAACCAAAAGGAACAAATCACAGTCACTTACCGAATGTTTTTCCATCACAGGGTTCGCATCATCCACCAGTTCATGTTGAGGAGACTCACCATTAGACACACTCCCATGACGATGCTTCAAAAGGGAGCGGTGTACATATTTAATCTTGTCCAAGTTCCCCACTGGTGCGATCGCATACACTGCTCCGCCAGCCTTTGGAGGCTTAACAACCTGGTAAATAACAGAGCTCCATCTGTCATGAATCTTATGACAGCCCCGTATACCAAAATCACGAAGATACACCAACTGACCTTCCCTAATCGGCAAGTCATGAACCTGGCGATCGTGACGCTCTTTTCTACGGCTAGCTGCAGCCTTGAGCCTCTCCTGCGCCCCACTAAAAGCAATCTGAAGCTTATTCTGATGTTCAAGTACCCAATCATGGACCCTACCGGCAACCGGCTCCTGAACCCTACCCAGCAAGAAATCAATGGGTAAGCGAGGCTCCTGACCAAACATTAAAAAATGAGGTGACTCTCCTGTAGCCTGATGAGGAGTGGTGTTATAACAGAAAAGCACTTGGGGAAGACAAACCGGCCAATCTCTCTTTTGAGAGACAGGTAAGGTGCGGAGAAGGTTATGAAGCGTGCGGTTAAAGCGTTCACACTGACCGTTTCCGGCCGGATGATAAGGAGTAGTACGTGACCTATCAATACCATAAAGATTACACCACTGTCGAAGAAGAGATGCCTCAAAACACCGACCCTGATCAGAGTGAATGCATGCAGGAACCCCGAATTTGTAGAACCACTCGTTAACGAGCACCTGAGCCACTGTGGCCGCCTGTTGATCCCGGGTCGGGATAGCCAAGGTGTACTTACTGAAAACATCAGTCAGGACCAAAACGTTCTCGCAGCCAGACCGGGAAGGCTCTAACACTGTGAAATCCATAGCCAACACCTCCTGTGGCTGGGACGCTAAAAGATGCCCCATAAAGGTACGTGCCGAGGGTTGAGTATCCTTAGCTACCTGGCACCGCTCACATTTCCAGACACCAACGGGCTATGTCAGAAGACATACCTGGCCAGTAGCACCTCTTTCTCACTAATTCCATAGTCCGCTCGACACCTTGATGGCCATGATCCTGATGCAGTTGGACCAGAACTTCGTTCTTAAGACAAGTGGGCAGGACAAGTTGTAAGCCTTCTTCTGCACCATCAGGTCGGAACACCCTTCGGTACAGGACATCATCTTTCTGAACCAAACGATCCCACTGGCGCAAGAGAGCTAAAGTGGATTTAGACATTGGCTGACGTTGGATAGAATTAGGACGCACCTTCTGATCCCAATACTTCAAAACTTCCCCAATCACGGGATCTGTACGCTGCATAACACATACCTCAGACAATGTGTGCCCGGGCAATGCGATCATAGCTGCCTGAGTTACTCCAACCAGTGGTTCAGCGGCTAGTGCACGGCGTAAAAGTGCTGGAATAGCTGTACCAGGAGCCAGGTCTGTAGTACCTGAAGGTTCAGATGGATACTGTCTGGAGAGAGCATCTGCATTTCGATTATGCCTTCCCGCGCGATACTTGATCTCAAAATCAAAAGATGCCAGTTGTGCTGCCCAACGCTGTTCCAAGGCTCCCAACTTAGCAGAAGAAAGATGGCTAAGGGGGTTGTTATCAGTATAGACCACGCAGTTATGTCCCAATAAGTACTCATGAAATTTTTCGGTCATAGCCCATTTAAGTGCCAGGAACTCTAATTTCATAGAGCTATAGTTGGACATATTGCGTTCAGTAGGACGCAAACCTCGACTAGCGTAAGCAATAGGACGTACCTTACCCCCTTGCTCCTGGGAAAGGACTGCACCCAAACCACTGTGGCTGGCATCTACCTCCAAAATAAAAGGTAACTTAAAATCAGCATAAGCGAGGACAGGAGCGGTGGTAAGCCGCCTCTTTAATTCGTCAAAGCTAGATTGACATTGATCAGACCAGTACGAAGAAAAACGGTGTTCCGACCTCTTCCCAGCTTTAGCACCTACCATTTCTGCTACTAGCTTATGCAATGGCGCCGCCAATTTGGCAAATCCCTCCACAAACCTGCGGTAGTAACTAGAAAAACCCAAGAAGGAACGCAACTCGGAAACAGTAGTGGGAGGGCGCCAACCGGCAACAGCCTGTATTTTACTAGGATCGGTAGCTACTCCCTGGTCAGAGATAACATGACCCAAATAACTAACTTCCCGCTGAAAAAAGAAACACTTCTCTAGCTTGGCCTTCAGGCCTTCATGCTGCAACCGTCCCAGCACCAAGTCCAACCGTTCCAAATGCTGAGTTACTGTAGAAGAAAAAATAACAATGTCGTCCAAGTAAAGAAGTAAAGACTGGCATTGTTGATCACCAAACAACCGCTCCATGAGCTGTTTAAAAGTACCTGGAGCATTACAAAGGCCAAAGGGCATCCGATTCCACTCAAAGAGACCAAATGGAGTACAAAACGCAGTTTTAGCACGATCTTCTTCAGCAACAGGGACTTGGTTATACCCACTCGCAAGATCCAAAGTGGAGAACCAGCGGGCCCCAGACAGGGCATCCAACGATTCTTCAATACGTGGGAGAGGAAATGGATCCTTTCTTGTCTTAGCGTTTAGTTGACGATAATCTACGCACATGCGCAAGCTGCCATCTTTCTTCTTTACCAGGACAATCGGCGAAGCGTAGGGGCTACTACTCTCCCGGATCACCTGTGCTTCTAGAAGCTGATTAATATGAGACTTAACAACTTCATACTCAGTTGGAGGTATTCGCCGATGCCGTTGACGAACTGGAACATCATCCAACAACGGGATCTGGTGAGAAATAACATTAACACAGCCCAGGTCATCCTCATGAGAAGAGAAAACATCATGATATTTCTGCAACAAGGCTCGAACCTGATCTTGTTCTCCATCAGACAAAGACGACAGGTCCAACGTAGCGACCTGATTACAAGGAGAAAGGGTTACATCATGAGAGGCAACAGTAGCAGTTACAGGAGAAACTTCTTGCACCTCAGGGGGCAGATTAACGACACACACACTGCTCAAGGTACCCAGGTTAGTACGTGGGTAAAGTAGAATGTCATTAACACCTACATTGACAACCGGAATATAACCAGTGCCACGAGTCACTGTCACTAATGCAGGAGAGGCCTTAACCCTGATCTACCATTAAACATGGGACATTTCCTATCACGAGGCAGGGAGACTGGAGCTGGAAGGTACTGGAGCAGCTGACACAGAGGGGCCCTCACTAGGTCCTGGTAATACAGCAGTTACCCGTTCTTCCCTCAATTTAGCGTTATCAGCCTGCAATTGTGCTACTAAGTCCCGAAGCCCTTGCAACTCTGCCTCCATGACTTACCCTACAGACAGCTAAACAACCAGAGAGAGAAAAAAAAAAAAAAAGGCAACAAAGAAATACCAAGCACTAAAAAATTAAAAAGAACTGGTAAGGCTCTCTGCTGTCTTGTTTCCACCAACAACCTAAAAAGCACAAGCACTTTCAAACAAAAAAAGAAAATAATTCAAGGAAAATGAACAAATAAATCTACCAAGGTAAACACGTCTCTGATCAGAAAAAAGTAAATCCTGCCGACTACGCCAAAATGTGGCGATTGGAGTATAAACCCTGTCAGCGATGCCAAAATGTGGCAACGCGGTATACTCAATGTATGAGTTTTAAGAAGCTAATCGACTACGCCACCCTGGAATTAAGTGCCCAGGGAACACACGATACCAAAATAAGGCCCACAGGTTCGTTTTACCCATACACTGAAGACGCCTTTATCACAAATAGATTTAGTTTATTGGCAAATTAGAAAAAGAGAAAGAAAATAAATAAATAAATCTTCAGTACTTGGCTTTAGCAAAAGAACATACAAATAAAGAAAAATCACATATACATATATATATATATATATATATATATATATATATATATATATATATATATATATATATATATATATATATATCAAAACAAAGAATTGCTGGCACAGAGGCTGGAATCAGGTGGGGAAGGAGCAAGCTCAGTGATAAAGAAAAGTTAATCACACGGATTACAATTACCCAAAAGAAAAAAAAAACCACAAAGGGGATACAATTACACACAACAAACCATACACTACGTACTTACCCTTCACCAACAAGTCCTCCGGCCCAGTACCACAATCAGGTGCACTACCAATCAAATCAAATGAAAAGAACAAGACAAACCTAAACTCAACTCCAAATTATACAGAAAAAAATAAAAATAAAATACAAACACAAAGCAGCGATAAGCAGTGCTCTCAACGTGCAACTCTTACAGGAGAGGCAGGTCACACAGCACAACCAACGCCCCAGCACGCAGCACGAACAGCCAACACCAAAAACCCCAAGCCGAATGTAGGGTAGTGCGCTCAGCCGCAGCAGCTTAGAGCAAAAAAAACAAAGCTTTAATAGAAAAAGAACATTATGAAAAG